>NW_026867746.1:0-115891 GCF_020745735.1 Hemiscyllium ocellatum
TTTGCATTTATCTTTGCGGATATGCAATATACGTTGATTTAGACTTCCAAAGGATTCCATTATAGCCCAGCCATGTTTCATCGTCTGATGAGTAATTTACTTAGCAATATCAATTTGTCCCATAGCAGGACAAAACTCCAATATGTCCATTTCATTGTCTTGCGTTCTGAGTCAAAACCGGGACATCAGGAAGCTCTGTAATTAGTCCTCAAATACTTACAGGATACAGGGTTAAAAGCCAGCCGCAAGAACACAGGCTGAAAAAGTAAGGTTTTTTATTTAATTGGGGCAATTAACCTCCCAAGGCCCAAAAGAAGTGCCTGTACCGGAGAACCGCAATACAACAAATGCCATGACCTGTGATAGTCTGTCGTGTGAGAACGGTCTTGGGCTTGTTTAATTACTGCTGAAATGCTATCGCTGAGTTTGCCAAATTTATTGATCACATACAATGATTGGTAAAATGGGTTAGACCAGCGATGGATTCAGTTGACAAGGGACCAGAGTAAGATACTCCTCTTTGCAACTGAAAGACATGTTAATGTCAGCACCAGGACAGGATGGCCAGGTGTGAATAAAGACTTCGACATTTATTGTAAGATCGAGGGGCTTTTACTCGGGGGTGGTAATCCCGTTCCATGACAATGATCAGCGACTGATATTGTACTTGCTCTTTCAGAGGGACTCGCAGTTAATGGATTCTCCAGATGTATAGCTGCGTTATTCTGTGAACCCTTTGTGGTGACTGGGAATGTGACCCTTACATGCTCAGCATCTTTGTCCTCATAATTCTGTCTTTCTTTTATCCCCAACACACGCATGGGTTGAAGTCTTGGGAAGCCATTCGCTGTGACCACTGTTCAGGCTTCATCAAATATACAGCATCGTCCACAATGCTAGATGGACGGGAAACTGGGATTTCTTTGTGGGGAGTCCTGCTCCGCGTGGAGTTTTAGGTGCCCAGCGAGCGTTCTGTGCTGGAGGGAACCTGCAGGGGGAAATGCCAGGCGAGTTGTTTGAAGAAGTCATCTGTGAGTGCTTTGTTCAATCCAAACGCTCAGTGGGTCGGAGTAGAAGTGGGTTTCATGTCAATACTATGTAATCCCACTCTCAGCTCCTTACCCCAATCAGTCGCCGAGCAATTTCCTCTGGGAGTATGCTGGTTCTTGGATTAGTAAATAAGATGACAGGTGAAGTGTTCAAAACAATTTGGATTGCAATTCAGAATGATTCAATTGGAATTGGCAATAATGCCTAATTTGTCTGTGGCTTAAACGCCTACCTCTTGCTCCGTCCAAACGTATGTAGATCTTGCTACCTTACCTCCGTGGTCCCAACTGCTCGCCTTCTCTGAACATCCACCTGCTACCTTTGAAATGGTTTATAATTGAGACTGAGCGGTTCCCTGTGTACGGGACAGCTACAGGAGCAAGGGAACGAATTAAAATGACCTCAATCTCACAGAAATTGGCTAACAACACTGCCGAGGACGTTGAGGATAATGGCCCTGGGACCTCTGAGTTTACGGTGGTGCTTGTTGCCACCCACTCTGTTGCTGTTCAGAAACGTCTGGCCCTCTGTTATTTGCCTGCAGCACAGAGTTTTACATGTGCTGTTCTTGACTCCGACTGATGCACTAACATTCTCGATGTCTTGCATAATTTGACTAATTTGGCTGACGACATACAACACGAGGCAGATGACATTCCAACGCCAATTCTATGTTTATGAGCCACCCGCCTCTCTTGGTTGGCTACTCAGTGGATATTGGAGCTCTTATATTTTCCATGTGATGATTGTTCTCGTAGTTATTGTAATTGGTTGTTGTGAATTTATGACACGTTTTCAATTCATATTGTAAAATATTTACAGCTAGTGTTTTGACAATGGCTCGTCCATATTCTGACGTTACTGTTCGTTTCGCCCAGAAGGGTGATTGGCAACCAGTGGAGCTTTGTTTGTAAATGGCCTACCGTCCACACTCCCCGTTGCTTTTGAAGCCTGGTGCGGGTTTGTGTGGGGGTGGGAGGCGGCGTTGGGGGGATGGGGGTTAGTGTGCTGAATGCGCGTATTTTGGAACACTTGGCCAAACCCGATTTGCTGACGGCTGCAGCTTGTCTCGTAGCACTGGAAAATTCGATGGTTTTTAAAGTGTGTGAAACGACTTTATTTATTTTCTTTATTTTCTTTCTCTGGAACGGCTTTATGCGATTTTTTTTCTCTTGGCAGAATTCTGTTCGCATACGGAGCAAAGCAACAGAAAGAAAATCAGCAGAGTGTGCGGTTTTAAGGAATGAATGATCCATCCATCATATAATCGTGGAAACAGACAATACAGTGAAGTGGACAATGTTAAGCTGATGCCTGTGTCCCACAAATGCTTTTGTATAATAAATGACTTTTGATTGATTTATAGACTTGAAACCGGTTTTTTTTTCCCGACAACAACCACATTTGAGATTAAAACTGGGTTCACAATTTGAATCTGCCTAAGTCCATGTTGAGACAACGATAACTAACTGGAAGAATGGCCAAAAGAGAACTGCAACTGGCAAGGTGCAGATATTGGTTTATTCTGAAACAGCAGTGAGGCAGAAGTGAAGACGGGGTATATTATGGAGGTGGTAGCAGACAGGTTGGGTGATAGAGAGATATTGAGACATAAATTAGCTCAGGACAAAATGGTGTCAGGTGGTCATGAACACGTTTGTTCTTTCACAGATCTTTGTAATTGA
The DNA here is from genome assembly GCF_020745735.1 of Hemiscyllium ocellatum. Lineage (NCBI taxonomy): Eukaryota > Metazoa > Chordata > Chondrichthyes > Orectolobiformes > Hemiscylliidae > Hemiscyllium > Hemiscyllium ocellatum. The sequence goes on from NW_026867746.1 coordinate 2,736, forward strand.
AGGGCATGAAATTCATAGAAAAGCAATGTGGTTTGTGACTGAAAGTAAATGCAATAGTTTAAATCGTTCTTGAAAGCATAAATAGCACCGGCGTTCAAACTAATTTACAGAATGAAGAAATGGACATAAAGAGACTTACCAGGAATACCAGCAATAGCGAGGATGGGATAATAACCTGCCTGAATAATCAGCAGTATGGCATGTATCCGCTTTTCTAACCATATTCCAGACAGAGAAAGCCAGTGAAGACCCAAGGATAAGCCCCTGCTCATTGTCAGAACATCCCAATCTGTTTGTCTCAGATTTTGATTCATTTTGGAACACATTACAGTCGATTCTACTCAGCTCCTGATCTCTCCCACACTGTGGAGCTGCTGATTCCAATCCCGTTGAGGATGACGCTGCCACTGATACTGGGGAAAACACATTGAAAAAAGTCCCTTATAAATAGAACAGGGAAAACCTCCAGTCACATAATTGTGATCCATGGAGATTGTCATCAATCACAGGCACTGAACCAACAGCTCCAATTAACTCTTTCCGATTCAGTGTAACAACAATACTTGGTTTGGGTGGAATGTTGACATCGCCTGATGTTGGTTTTATCGCTCATTTCCAATTATTCCAAAAATTGTACAGGTAGTGTAGAAAGGTGACGCATACTCTTTGCACGCTAAAATGATTCTGCTGTATTATCCTCATATAATGCCACATGTAACTGTGTTCTGAAGAGGTTGGTAATATATTGAAGTCTCCTCCACCACAACAACAGTCAATCTAAAAACTGTTAATGGCCACATCTTTTCTGAACACGTTAAGGAAATATGGAATACTCTGGTCGTTCGTCTCGCTGAATTAAGAAAGTTTTTACTTTTAATACAATGAACTTCCATAATGTACTTCTGAAGCAGCAAACACATTTTGGGCAGTTTATGTGTGTTGAAGCTGTAGCATTTCTGATCATTTAGCCTTAATCCAAAAGTAAATTGTCCATTTATAATGACCAAGGGTCAAAAAATCAGAGACATGATCCGTGATTGATTAAGAAACAGAAAGGAATACAATATAATGTTTGTGGAGACACCCCCCCACCCCAGTAAACACGTTTCCTTTTTTAGTCAGAATAAAATAAAATACAGTGAAAGTGAACGAATATATTTGGAAGAAGGATTGACGATGTCAACAAAGCATGAAAATTTGAGTGGGTTGTGAAAAAATGATTTTAAGTCCACTGTTTAACCAGTGTGTGTGCAGACGCATAAGATTGTTTTGGTGTGCACAAGTCACAAGAATTAACAACGAATACGCAGTTAGCAAATAATGCATGCAATGGTCAAGACGGATAAAACTTCATTTGATTCTCAGCTGAGGTGTTACTTGCCCCTTCTCTGAACGCACTCTGGGATTCACTGCTCCAGTCTCTCATGCTTATCATTGTGTGTGTTAAAAGTTCCTGCTTCCAGTGTCCCTCTTTTTTTTTACGTAACCCATTTTCAAGTGGAAAAGAAATATATTGACTGGCTGCTTTCTGTAAGCACCTAATGTCTGTTATATTATTGGAGGGAAAAGTTTAGATTAGATTACTTACAGTGTGGAAACAGGCTCTTCGGCCCAACAATTCCACACCGACCCGCCGAAGCGCAACCCATCCATACCCCTACATTTACCCCTTACCTAACACTACGGGCAATTTAGCATGACCAATTCACCTGACCCGCACATCTTTGGACTGTGGGAGGAAACCGGAGCACCCGGAGGAAACCCACGCAGACACGGGGAGAACGTGCAAACTCCACACAGTCAGTCGCCTGAGGCGGGAGTTGAACCCGGATCTCTGGCGCTGTGAGGCAACAGTGCTAACCACTGTGCCACCGTGCCGCCCACAAACGGCATCAAACGTAGCATTTAAACGGATTACTCTGTTATACATACATTCCATAAAGTCCTACGGTACATTGGATTTGCCAAAACAAATAGGGAAATGCATGAGAACGAGAGAGGGACAGAAGTGTAAGTGATAGACGGGGAACGTTCATTGATCATATTTCGTGCAGAAACAGTGCCAAACGCAGGCAGAGTCGGAGAGGGCTTTTGGTGATTTGGAGTGAGATATGGCATCATCAGACATTTTTGTTTCTTTTCAACAGAAGCAGCTAGACTTGGAAGGTTTAAAATAGAGGACGTAAGTGGCACCGAGAGAAAAAGAGAGAGACAGCGAGAGAAAGAGAGGGAGAGAGAGACTGAAAGAGAGACAGTGATGGGTGTGTGTGTGTGAAAGGGAGAGCGATGATGAGAGCGAGAAATAATAAAACCACGTTGTCTCCTTGTCAAGCATTGACACCCACAGGTAAAAATTTGTGTGATTCAGCCGAGGTCTGATGGGGACAGTGCAAAGTGACCTTTACTCTGTGTGTGCGGATTAATCCGGTTTCATCCAGAGTCCAAAGATGTGCACGTTAAATTGTCCTTAGTGCGTAGGTTGTATGCATTAGCCATGGGGAATGCAGCGTTGCAGGGTAGGATTTGAATATGGGTATATTGGGCATTTGGTGTGTTTTCTTTGAGCCAAATGAACTGTTTTCAAACTTTTGAATTCTTTTCTACTCCGAAATCGCAGATTAAAGAAAGCCTCATATTATAAGATTACCCTTTGAGATGCCAAATCCATATTATTCTGTCCCATGCATACTCTGTCCGTTATGTAAACTCTCTTCCTTAACAATCTCTCTCCAATTTTCTACATCGGTCCCAATTGCCTGGATGAGTGCAGATTCAGTCCTGATCCACTGACCCCTCAGTAGCAGCAATGGCTACGTTTTACCACGTGATCTGCAGAAATTCATCATGATCCTTCCATTTTCCATTTCATTTTGATGGCACACTGTATGTTTACCTTCTGTTCCAAAGCACTTACTATCCTTTCATGAAAATATGTCGCTGTTCTATCAGTGTCACTGGTTTAATAGACACCCTTATCGCATTCTAAGTCTTCCAATAGCTTACAGGCCACAACAGTTCAAGAAGGCAACTCACCAACACCTTCTCGGGTAAATCTGGGAAAGGACAATGAATACTGATTTAACCAGCAATGCCTTCGTCTAATAAATTAATTAGAAATAAAAAAGAGCAAACATTTCTCATGTCGGACACAGAGTTCTGGGTTTTGCGAATGAAGGCTGATCGGGTTCAGTCAGTGCCTTGGTTGTTGTTAACAGTGAAAAGGATATTTTTTTTAAAAAATTCTGTTAGTCTGGCAGAGGCAATACCTACATGACTGTGAGACTATGTTTGAATCTGAACTGACCCCAGTGCCAGTCGATTTCCAGTCTACCCTATACACTTCCCAGTTGTTCAGCGATGTCCTTAACTACTTGCTTGTGAGTGGTTGTGTGAATAACCGTCCAGAACCAGCCTGGAAGCTTTCTGTACAAATATAGGAGATGCCCCTTGTGTTGGAGGCAGTGGTGAAACCCAGTTGTACTGAACCTGAATGCAATCTGTTTAAAAGAGATTTTCAATGTATTTACTGACTGTAAAATGGTGTATAAACTGATCTCAACATGAATCAGTTGTTTACGGTGTTCGCTAACTTAAGTAATAATTCGGTGTTTTCTGGTAATTTAAGTATTGGTCACTGCAATTACCTTCAACTGAAAAATTTTTTAAAATCGTTTTATTTGAAAATAAGTATGAAATAGAGTGTTATTAACTCTATCGTGGAAAGTTTAAAACTGGCCTCCTGGATATTTCTCCCAGAAAGATCAAGTAACAGTTGGTCCATTGCCTGCAGTGTAGCATGCTGTCATCTTGAGTTTTTCCCAGACAGTGCCATCCCCATATCATTAAGGTTTACAGCGTGGCAACACGTCCTTTGGCCCAATATGTCGTTGCTGTTCATTTTTCAAAGCTAAACTTCTCTCATGTGACTGCGCTGAATTCATATCCTTCCATACCTAACTGATCTATTTACCTGTCAAAACGTTCCTTCCATGACAAAATTGTACTCACTTTCCAATTTAGTTAGAATCATAATCACCCTATTTTGCACTCTTTCCGCTTTAATGATATCCCCTCTGCAGGACAGTACTAAACAAAATTCTTCAAATGTGGCCTCATGCATGTTTTGCAAAACTGCAAAAAGGCGAATCAAATCGTTTTCTCAATCGATTAACTGACAGCATGACAACAGGCCACTTCACAGTATCTCGACCTGTGATTCCAATTTCAATGAAATGTGAATTTGTACCTCTGGATCCTTTTTTCTGGAGCACCCCCAGTGCTGTATCATTGACGGTTGCTACAAAACAGCGGAAAAACGCTCTGGTAATTATACTAGACACACATAAAAGCTCATTTCACCTCGTTATCTCTTTAAGCATGACTGACTGAGAGCTAACCAAATTTCACTGTTGAACAAAAATAACAATTTGATACCTTAACGTTAAAAGTGAAAATTAAGCAACAACTTTTTACAACTCAAAACCTCCTTTCTCTGAAATGTTTTGTCATCTACCTGCGGCGCTATATCAATATCTTGATCCAACAGAGCTTCTATTAAATTTACAGCGACTTAATTTTCAAAACCAGAAAGTGGCTGATATCTCTGGTGGCAGTGTTCTGCTGAATTTCAATATCCCTGGGTTGTCTTTGGTCTTCTGCTGCATTGATGTTTCAGTGAAAATGATACCATTGACAGAGAATCTGGTGACTAGAAGTCGTTCAATTGCAGTTGGTGGTCTTTCTGTCCAACTGTCCAAAATGCCTTTTTTATACCCCAACTGTCGTATCATCTCAGTAATTCGACATTCCCAATGATTCAAAGTCACATTTGATTGTGTTTAGTATTATGGGGCATTATTTAAACTGTTAACAAAATACAAATGGTGGTTAAAACAACTGAGGTATCCAGGTTACAGCCAACTGCTACATATTTTCAACTTTCCAACACAGTTACATGCAGGTGCTTCCTAGCTTTCAGCTTTCACACTTTCTTAAAATTCGAGACCATACCGTCAAATTCATTTGGGCGGCACGGTGGCACAGTGGTTAGCACTGCTGCCACACAGGGCCAGAGACCTGGGTTCAATTCCCACCTCAGGTGACTGACTGTGTGGAGTTTGCACATTCTCCCCGTGTCTACGTGGATTTCCTCTGGGTGCTCCGGTTTCCTCCCACAGTCCAAAGATGTGCGAGTCAGGTGAATTGGCCATGCTAAATTGCCCGTAGTGTTAGGTAAAGGAGTAAATGTAGGGGTATGGGTGGGTTGCGCTTCGGCGGGTCGGTGTGGACTGGTTGGGCCGAAGGGCCTGTTTCCACACTGTAAGTAATCTAATCTAATAACACCTCCACCATTATGAAAAAAACCTTCATAATGAAAAGGTGGCTTCACTTTTCTCTAGAATTCTTAATTGTATTCGCATGAAATAAGTTGGGCATTCATCAAAATGTGTATATACACAGCATATACAGGTATCTGTTCAAACGTACATGCACTTTTTTCCATTAAGTCCGTAATAACGCATCTACTATCACAATGTTATGATACGCAGCATGTAAAATTTGGAAAGTAACTTCTGTAACCTAAGACCCCAACGACATAATCTCATTTCATTTTATAAAAATCGTTCCAAATATGTAAGAAGCATGTGGTCCGTGCACAAAGCCACCTCTGACACATTGTTCATCACATAAACATTAAAATGTTTTAAGGCCACTAGCAAACTCAATAAGTTCTATTCGATGGTATAGCATTTTTTTTCTGGTAGGTGTTGAGTTTCTTTGAAAAGTAAACAAAAGACAGTTCAATTCCATCATCATCTACCCATAGCAGTACACTTCCAACTCCGATATCGCTAGCATCGAATGTAACTTTTAAGGGTTTTGAAACGTTTTGTGTAGCTAAAGCTGGTGCGTTCGTTAATAATGCTATTACACTGTCAAATTGTTTTTGGCATTGCTCTGTCCACTGAACCTCTGTGCTGTTCTACAACAAATGTGTTAATGGTGTCATTGTGCTCCTGAAGTTTGCAAAAATGTGAGTTCGAATCCGCTCAGTTCGAAAAAGAAGTGAAGCACGTCTTTCTTCCAGGTCGGTTGTGGTATTTCAGCGATGGTCTTCGTCTTTGTATTCATTTATGCCAATCTACCAAGACCGAAGCTATGTTGCAAGGATGTCACGTCTACTTCTACTAATTCTGTTTTCTTTAGATTTATTACCAGTTTTGCTTCTCTTCAGCGTTCAAGTAGATCTACCAACTCCACCATGTGACTTTCTAGGACTCATTAACCATCACTACCTCATCTAGTCAGAAGGCATATGTTGTTCATGCAGTCACAATTCTGTTCATGAGTCTTTGGAATGTGGTTGTTGCTTCCTTCCTTCCAATGAGCACCATTTCGAATTGATGTCGCCCATTTTGATTGACAAATGCAAAAACGTCTTTCGCTTTCTTGAATAAAGCTACCCGCTAATAACTACGGAGGGAGTCAACATTTGTGATTCAACTGGCTTGACAAAACATCCTCACAACGGTCGTCCAAAAGGTGTATTGGTTATAACGCAGATATGGATACGATATTGATCTTCCGGTAATACACACAAAGTCACTGAATCCCCGAATGTTTGAACTGACTTGATTGGTGAACTTCACCCAGTCTGGCTCAGTTCGATGATACCTTTCTTGAATCTCGCATTCCCTTCGGTCTGTCTCTGTGTAGTTTTGAAAGCATTAAGCCTGTAGGCGTGTTGTTTTGTCGGAACAGAATTTCCGACGTCTACCGCAGGCGTAATACCATTCGTCCTCCAAATGTACTTCTCCATATGTACTCATCCTGCTTCAACAAACCTGTCATCTGGATTCTTTGCTTATGAGGAAGGCAGTTCAATAAACAATAACATTACTAATGGATTTCCTCATTGTTGAACAACCTTTGAGACATATCAAAGTCCAGACGTCTCAATTTCATTCCTCAGTCGGCAGGTCACCAATTTCAACAGTTCCGTCTCACTGATTTCAACATATTCATATGACATAAGCGAAACATATATTTCTTTCCGATCTGAGATCTGACATGATTACTAAATAGATTACCTCCACAACTTTATCTCAATTTGATAATTAAACTTGGCTTTGAATGGATTTCTACCATTAGTACCAATACTAATACATCATACCTACGGGAAAACGTCCGAACTTAGTTTTTTTTTTGTTTTATCAGTCTATGCCGTGGCCTCTTCAGGTGCTGTTTAAATACCACACCTAACCGATTTAATCTCTTCCTTCCCTCCGATACATAATCCAGGTGTGACATGTCTGACTCAGCTTCTGTCGATTTCTCTTCAAATAATTTGAAAGGACCTCTCACTTAATGTCTTAACTGAGTATATTCGTCTGGGGCATCTCTAATAAGGGCAGCACGGTGGCACAGTGGTTAGCACTGCTGCCTCACAGCGCCAGGGACCTGGGTTCAATTCCCGCCTCAGGCGACTGACTGTGTGGAGTTTGCACATTCTCCCCGTGTCTGCGTGGGTTTCCTCCCACAGTCCAAAGATGTGCGGGTCAGGTGAATTGGCCATGCTAAATTCCCCGTAGTGTTAGGTAAGGGGTATGGGTGGGTTGCGCTTCGGCGGGTCGGTGTGGACTTGTTGGGCCGAAGAGCCTGTTTCCACACTGTAAGTCTAATCTAATGGCAAATAACATGAGTAGGATGCCATTATGTCAATCATCAGACTCTGATGATATCTTTAGAAAGCTCCCTAGAATTTGGTATGGCACGCACTTAGCTTTAAACTGCTGTGTGTGCCTAACTTATCCATAAATTCATTTAACAGCCAAACAGTCAAATTAGACACTTGCTTTGATTGAATCCCTCTGGGTAGTTCATAGCACGTGAAACAGCTTGTAACTCTTGTCCTACCCTTTGCCTTAATAATTTGCAATATCATACCGGAAATATGGTAGACCCGTCCATTATGGTTAGCATGTACTGGCTCCCTCTTATTGGTAGAGTGAAGGGATCGACATCCTCAAATAGAAACCACGTGGCAGGATCTTCGAAAGTGGTAATGGGCAACAAAAGTTTCGGTTTTACTACTACCTTAGTGGCATTTTGGCAGTGACGGCAAACATTAACAATATCCTTGTGCATTCCAAGCCAATGGAAATGTGTTTGCAGCTTAGCCTAAGACTTATATGCAACTGACTGAACTCCTACCGGTAATTCGTGTGCTAACCGTACCATGTTCTGTTTGCATGCCCATGTCAACACAATCTGGTGAAGTTCTGTCACTTTGTACTCTCCCCTTACCTGCTGTGTTTTCCATTTGCGTCTGAGGATTCCAGCTTTGAGGTAATAACACTCAAAGTGTTGTCAGACACCTTTTATGAGTATCTATCTATCTATCTATCTATCTATCATCTATCTATCTATCCATCTATCTATCTATCCATCTATCTATCCATCTATCTATCTATCTATCTATCTATCTATCTATCTATCTATCTATCTATCTATCTATCTATCTATCTATCTATCTATCTATCTATCTATCTATCTATCTATCTATCTATCTATCCATCTATCAATCTAGGGTATAGATTTGCTCGCTGTGTTGTAGGTTTGATATCCGGACGTTTCATTACCTGGCTAGGTAACATCAGCAGTGGCGATCACCAAGTGAAGATAAGCTGTTATCTCCTGCTTTCTGTTTACATGTTTGCACTGGATGGGGTTCCAGTGTTGTGGTGATTATATTTCCTGTTCGTTCTCTGAGGGGTTGATACATGGTATGGCGGTCTAGGCATTTGTTTATGGCGTTGTGGTTGGAGTGGCAGGCCTCTAGGAATTCTCTGGCTGTGTTTGGTCTGTTTATCGTGGGTTGCTCTTGAGGAATCTGCAGACTGTATTTTTTGAGTATTCGTTCTTCTTCAACACATTATAATTGTGGTTCTCCACTGCTTTCTGAAGTTCATCTTTGCTGCAGTGTGTGGTGACTCGTTGGAATAGTGTTCTGATGCAGCTTCGTTTGTGTGCATCGGTATGGTTGATGGTGTAGTTAGGTATTTGGTCTGTGGTTGTTGGTTTTTTGTATATGCAAGTTTGTGGTTCTCCGTTGTCCTTTCTTTCGACTGTGATGTTCAGGAATGCGAGTTTGTTGTCTGTTTCTTCATCCTTGGTGAATTTTATGCCTGTGAGGGTGTTGTTGATGATGTCAAATGTCTCCTCTATCTTGTTTTGTTTTGTGATGACAAACGTGTCATATACGTAGCGGACCCAGATATTTCATTTGATGGTTGATAGGGCTGTTTGTTCTGGTCTTTGCATTACTGCTTCTGTTATGAATCATGATAGCAGAGTTCCCATGGATGTGCCGTTGGTTTGTTTGTAGATTATGTTGTTGAAGGTGAAGTGAGTGCTGAGCAACAGGTCCACTGGCTTCATGATGTTTTCATTCGTAATGTGATTGATGGTGGTTGGGTTGTGGGTGATGGTCTCTTCTAAAAGTGTGGTAAGTGTTTCGTTTGTCAGGTCGATGTTGATGGAGGGGAACAATTAAGTCACGCCTCAACCTCCGTCTTTGTAATGAAAATACTTCTCATCTGTTCAACAACTATTCATAGCGAGCGCCCTCCATACCAGATAAAGTCCAGGTGAAATTCTTTTGCAAACTCTCCAAACATCCTCTCAGTAACGTGGCGAACAGAACTGTCCGCAGCATTCCGAATGTGAATGAACCAAAGTCTTGTACAATCGTAACATGAACTGCCAACTCTCGCATGCAATACTTTGTCCAATGAAGGATAGCATGCTGTATGTCTTCTTGACCACTTTACTTAGCTGCATTGTCACAATGAGAGAACAATGAACCTGAACAACCAGATCTCTCTGTAACCTCAATTTTCTCATGCACTTGTCCATCTACTGTATTGGACGCACTTGAATTGGATTTTCCAAAATGCATCACCTCACATTTATTCGGATTGAACTCGATCTGCCATTTCTCTCCCCATCTCTCCAATCTATCTATATTCTCCGTATTCTCTGACTATCCCCTTCATTATCTGCTAGTCCACCAATTTTAGTAAATTCTGTAATTTTGCTAATCAGACAACCGATTACTTCCTCCAAACCTTTTACATACATCGCAGACAACAGTTGTCCCAGGACGGATCCTCGTGGAACGCTGCAGGTCACAGGTCTCCATTTTGAGAAGATCCCTTTCACTACGACTCTTTGACTCCTTCTTCCCAGGCAGTTCTCTATTCATCTAGCTCGAACACCGTGGATCCCATGTGAATAGTAATTCCCCATCAGCCTACCACGAGGAACTTTCTCAAACGGCTTACTGAAGTCCATGTTTATAACATCCATAAATAATGAATTTTGTCACCTCCACAAAGACTTCTCCTATGTTTGTAATATATGACCTTCCCTGCACAAAATCATCGTCCCCATTACTGATGAGCCCATCTTCTTCCGAATGGGAACAGATCACATCCCTCAGTGTCTTCTGCAGCAGTCTAAGCAGTGTATAATTATCTGGATTATCCCTGTTACCATTTGAAAAATCGCTACATTCAGTTTCATTGCCTTTGAAATGGCTGACAGACGCCCATGGCAAATACTACACGACATGTTTGACAATAGTTAAAAATCACACAATTCCAGGTTATAGTCCAACAGGTTTAATAGGAAGCACATTAGCACACCTAATGAAGGAACGTCGATCCATAAGCTAGAGTGCTTCCACTTAAAACAGTTGGACTATAACCTGGTGTTGTGTGCGATTTTTAACTTTATGCACCCAAGTCCAAAACCAGCATCTCCAAGTCATGTTTGACAATAGTTAGAGAGTTTGTCAAAGTAATGGCTGAATGTAGTTTTCACTAGTTAAACAACAATAGCTCTGGAGATCAAAGTCAGCAGAAGCCAGATAAAATATGCAGCTGCGATTATTTGCTCATAGGATACAGATAAGAACATGTCACAATACATTCAACTAGTGAATTTGTCGATCACAATGGCAGTAGAGTTCCGTTCAGTTTCTTCAAATTATCATAGATATAGAATCTGAAGTAGTTGCAGATACAGCTACTTGCAACGAAAACTAAACGCATTAGGATAAAATATTAAGTACAATTTCGAAAAGGAAACAGTCTCAGACAGTAAAAGCAGCCTCCTTATGACGTGGAAAAATCAAATCACAGGTACAGAAATTAACTCACATTCGAATCTTGTTATAGGACAGCCAAGGATAAAGATGACGGTGTCCAATAGGAAACAAGCTGCTCAAAACTTTTTGCTAAAAAATTCTAATATGAGGTACAGCCACGTAATTTACTTGGAACTGACATTCGAAAAATTATTAAACCTCAATATTTGTTTGCTGTAATAAGATTGATAAGGTATGTAAAAGCTCCTTCAATAATACACAAATGTCCAATTAATTGCAGTTAACACGGTGGCAGCTGACAAATGCCCTGAATACAGTGACTATTGTGAAAACACACGAGAAGGGAAATGAGAGACAGGGAAACATTATGCGAAGCATGGAGGACCAGAGCTAACCATAAGCCTGTCGTTCTCCGCCTCGGAATTCATGCCATTAGCTAAATTAGTAACGCATGCAATTAATTAAAAAGATGATTAACATAGAACAGAGCAAAGTAAAGGCCATTAAGCCCACAGTATTATCTTGAGCATTTATGTTAATCCCATAGCAAAACAAGATCAGACACATATCTCAATTTGTTTCCGCACATGTGCTTGTCCAACATGGACAATTGCAGCACGCCTGTATTGTAAATGTTAAACAAAGGCATAAAATCCGAAAGAACTGCTGATCACGTAAATCAGAGACAGAACTGGAAATTGATCGAAACACTCAAAAAGTTCAGTCAATATGTCTCGATGCAGATCAGAGTTCTGGCCGACCCAAACCATTAACTCTACTTGTCTTTCATAAATACTGCCAGACATTTTGAGTTTGATTTTTTTTCCCAGCAGAGTCACTGTAGCAAGGCCCTGACAAGATGCTCTGATGCTGCCTGCTCGCATTGTTTCTGATTGCGTTTTTAAAATGATTTCTATAGTCAGACTGTTTGAGTTGATATTCGAATATCGCCAAGCATGCATAATCCAGAAAAATAAACTGTCCAAGAGTATAGGGACATGTGCTGGACTGATAGAATTTAGCCAATAACGCTCCTGAATCTGCAAATGCTATGTAAAATATCTCAGATTTAAACAAACCAAAAGACACCGTTCAAGACAAATTATACCGTTGATTGGCACCACATCCACAAACAATGCCTCCCCCACGACAAAAAGTTATTGGAAACTGTGCGTGGCATCTACAAGACGTTTTGCCGAAAATTCCCAAACATGGTAAGCCCTTTTCAAAGTTTGAGCACAACCACGTAGACGGACTGAGGCCGCATCTGCATGGGGACACGAATCAATCACCACCAAGGTATGCAATACACCAACCTGGAAATGTACTGACATTCATTCAAAGTTTCTTTTTCAAAAGCGTGCAAATCTCTCCCGAACAGATTTGTGGCCCTACCCACAGTTGTCTGATGATGCAGTTCAAGTTGGTAGCGAGGATCATCTTCTCAGGGAGAAAATATGGACGGGCAGTAAATGAAAAACAGTCGGATTTTCAAATTTATCACGAGAGAATTAAGGAAAACGAATATTGCATTTGATAGCCAAGTAGAAATATATATATATTCAATAAACAGTTACTTCTTTTTTGAAGAGAAACACAGCACCCACAGATCATCCAAACTCGGAACAGTATTCAGCAGAATAGTCGTGTCGACTATATATCAGCATTACCCACGACGAAAGCATTTGCTGCATGGCTCACTCCTCAGTAACAACAATCCTTTCTCCAGGCACGAGCCGATAATTAATCCACTTCATCCTTGATCACAACGTACTCACCTCCGACAGCCAGTTCTACATCAAGTCACACAGAACAACCACTGGGAGTGCATGCCAATATGGCAAAATACTCATGTTCATGTTCGAACAAGACTTCTTTGCTGCCCCGGGACCTCCAATCAACTCGATACCTCAGATATTTGACGGCATGCCCGTCTTGTAGACACATGGCATAGACTCACTGAAAATAAAATTACACAATAGCATCAACAAGTCTCATCCCAACATCATACTTTCCGTGAACTACTCTTTAGAAGCTGTCTGATTATTGAACACAGCCACCTCCAGGATGGATGGCACCTCAGTACGTCACGGGACCACAAGTCCTCGAATAATGTGACGATGCTGCACTTCACTAGCTTCCAACCTACACATATTAAAACAACCACCCACGATGGACGAGAACTATGTAGACAGTTCATATTATGAGCAACAAGATGGAAACCAGATTTGGCTGAAAGATTTCCTCGTATCAACATGATTTGATGCTCAACTTATCGGTCACCAGTTGCAACGTTCCAGTGAGAAAACATAATGACCTTCTCAGTAGACAGACGCAAGGTAAGACTAATAGGGCATCCTTCGTTGTTGCGTAATTTGTGGGAGCGGAGAAACTATGCCATGTTCTTTGCAGCTTGCCATACTTTAACAATGAGGATTAGCTCCTTCAGTACGCCTCCAATTCGAGCCTTTAAACAACGTCAAACCTGCAATAGATCTTTATTTGCACCACTTTCCCCTACCTTCAGGACAAAATCAACCACAACACTGTATACCCTGTCATTGCAATAATGCAAGGCACGTCAGTGGCGACATTGATATTACCATCACTCATCGGGAAACGCATTAACCACGGGCGTGGCATTGACACACACGGCCAGCGTTGTCTCTTCAAAACTGCATGAACTGATGACAAGGCATGACATATTGGCAAGAGCAAGAAGACACTAAGTCAACAGACATCACCCAATAAACCCCACACAGGGATGCTCCCCCACTGTCGGGGAGTACTTCAGCAGTCAAGGACATTCGACCTCTGGCTTTGGGTGAGAGTCCTCCAAGGCACACTTTGGGATATGCAACAATGCAAAACAAAGGCTGACAATGAAGTTCCGCACCAATGAGGGTGGCCACAACCGGCATTTCCGATTCAGGTATCACTGCAGGCGACCCAACTGCACTGTAGACGCTCAGAGACATGCACAGTCACACTGGCACACTCACGCAGAAACTTTTTCATACATATGCTTTCTCTGAGACACAAACATACACTCATACTAACGAGCATATACCCTTTCTTAGACATCGACATCATCAGACTCATACACACGCACATGCACACTCTCTGTCACTCTCTGTCTCTCCTTCACATTCACTCACAGACACACATAATTCTCTGGGATGAATTTACATTTGCTGATTTGTATTTGCAGATACATTTTGCTTTGTTAAAAAAATTACATACAACTTGTAGGCAGTCAGCCCATGTGGCATGATGTCAATTGTTAATTTAGAAACAGAACCAGTCTTACTCAGAGTTGGAATACGGAAAGACAGTAACGTTGCACAATTATTGCATTAACTGAGCTAACGTAACCCCATTTATGTTAACCTCAAGTTTTGAACGGTGTTCTGGGATTTACATGTTAGTGACTCGAAACCTGCAACCATTCCAAGTAATTGAAGACTTAACAGCAATCTAGTATTTTAATTCATTGCATCAGCTCTATAGAACAATAATCTTCTACGAACGATTCTGAATGCCAATGATCCTGCCTCAGTAACTACCTGACGAAGCAGTAGCGTTCAGAAAGCTCACACTTCCAAATAAAACTATTGGTATATGACGTAATGATGTGTGGTTTTTAACTTTGCCCTTTATTTGTAAAAAAAAAGTTGATAATGCCAGATGCAAAGATAGTTTTTTTTTTCGCGATTTGACAATTCTCATGGAGTAACGGCAATGGACTCTTTGTTTTCTTATTGCCATGGCATTTCCGTGCTTTTCCAGGGAACCCATTCAGCATATGATGAAAATAAGACAAAAGGAAACAGAAGCAGTTGTGCATGTGTGTATTTGCTCTTAAAATACACCAGTGAGAGACAACTAATATCTGAATAAAATTGAGATTACAAAGGAGTTTCAACAGTAACTGCGTTTAAATGGAAATAAGTTAGAAATCAGACACTACGGCATTATAGTCCAACGGGTTGTTTGGAAGTCCGAGCTTTCGGAGCACTACACTTTCTTCAGTTAGTTGTGGAGCGGGATCATCAGACACAGAATTTATAGCAAAAGAGTTCAATGTCATGCAACAGAAATGGTCTATTGAACAAACCCAGATTGCTGTTGAGCAATCATCGTTTACTGTTAATTTTGTGTCCTTTTATCCTGTCCACAGCGATCCAATGAAGCAACAGCCCTCCGAAACCTAGTACTTCCAAATCAACTTGTTGGACTGTAACCTGGTGTTGTGTGATTTTTAACTTTGTCCACTCTAGTCCAACACTGGCAACTTCACATCATGGCTTTAATTGGAAAATCAGATGCTGCTAAAGTTATGTATCCAAGGATTGGCTTGTGCAGCAGGTCGGGCAAAACAGATTGCACCAATAGAATTTCTCCAACAAATGCTCTGCAAGGATTAAAAGCACAAAGAAGAATACAGGTTCTGATACTTCTTCAGGAAATAAAACAGTTTCTCTCCCCATTTCTGACACAAGAGTTTTAGGTTTCCCACTAACCAATTTTATCTTCATCCTCGATCTCACCATTGAATAAAAGCGAACTGCTTATGCCACACAAAGACACTGGTAAATGTAACAGCTCGGAGGCACTGAATCCCGCAACGATCCCGGAGCTCCTGACACGCCAAAGAAAACCCCCAACTCGACATACGCTCAACCCAGGACAGCGACGGTGATGCTGATCAAATAACACACAAAAGAAGCTTGACATCATCCTTGACAATTTAGCAGTGTTGATTGGCATCACATCCACAAAGATCGACTCCTGCACAACCAAAGTCAGTGACGACAGTGTGGACTATCTACGACATGTGGTGCAGCGATTCGCCAAACGTCCTTACCATTACGAAATCAACAACGACTTTAATTTAAACTGATGAAAATGACAGGCTAATCGGAACACCAATCACCTGCAAGACGTCCAAGACATTCAATATTTGTTAGGCCAAATATATCTCCATTCTACCACAGCGCTGGTTTTACTTCCGGGAATGCATTTTTAAATAACATTGTCATCTTGCTGCAATGCAGGGATTGCAGTGGTTCGAGAGATCTGTTCGTTACCACCATCTCAGCAAGAGATGCCTCATTCAAGGAATTGGCATTTTTGAAATTCCATTCGATACGGGCGTGTGTCCTTTTGATGAGAATATTTAATTGAAAAACGTATCTCTCCCTGCTCTTGTAAAATTTATGAATTGATTCACAAAAAAAGACACAGGCATTGTTGTCAACTGATATAGCTTTTATTACTGTTACTTAAGAGGTAATTTAATAACTCAATTGACTCTGTCGCACATTAATGGTACAGTACAGATAATTGCTAATAAACAATCTTTTAAAAAAAAATCAAACGCAAATTCTTACAGGATCAATGGCGTAGAGAAGGAGGATAAGGATGGAGCTGCTCCTTTGGGTAGCCAGCAGCTTCTCTTGATTCACAGTTGCAGACAAAATAGGTTCAGCAAATCAAACCAAACCAAATCCTGAACTGGCAAAATTGATAGCTCGCTTTTCAATGTCGACTTATTTTATAAAAGAAACACTTGGAGTGGCTGTTTTCCAAGTAGATAGTCTCAGAAATATCAGCATGTCTCGCGTTACAAACCCTCTTAAAAGTGCACACCTTCACAATAGATTAGATTAGATTAGATTAGATTAGATTAGATTAGATTAGATTAGATTAGATTACTTACAGTGTGGAAACAGGCCCTTCGGCCCAACAAGTCTACACCGACCCGCCGAAGCGCAACCCAGCCCCTACATTTACCCCTTACCTAACACTACAGGCAATTTAGCATGGCCAATTCACCTGACCCGCACATCTTTAGAGTAGCATCATCACAACTCCATACTTTAAAAAAAATGAATGTCCAACGATGACACCATTTTCAAACAACTGTGATTACATTACAAATATTACATTTAAAATAAACTTGCAAATATGCACGAATACATTCTGATTCTGTCAGCAAAAGTACCACCACTGAACACCTCCATTTTGTCCTCTAAATCTCAACAATGCGTCAGCAATCACATTCCATTGTGCTGCCACGTGCACAATTTTCAATTTGAATGTTTGGAACGACAACCTCCATTTATGCAGTCTGGAATTTGTGTCCGTAAATCTCTGAACATATTCCCGTGTGTTATGGTCAGTGTATATGATTGTCTTAGGTATATAACTGGTAACATAAACATTGAAATTTTGCAATGTTAACATCAATCTCAAAATTTCCATCTCAACTGCCGAACGTTTCTGTTGATGAATGCTCAATTTCCTGAAGAGATACCCTTCAGGTCTTAATATCTTCTCATTGTCTTCCTGGGAGACCAAAGCATAGATACCCACATCACTTGCACCAATGGCAACCTTGAACGATTTTGCCTAATTAAACATGCCTATCACTGAGTCAGTTGCAAGCACTAATTCCAGTCTGTCAACTGCCTGCAGACAGTTTGCTGTCCATTTAATCTTCTTTTTTTCAGTAACTCAGCGAGTGGAGCAGCCACAGTACGAACATTTAGTTAGACCTTCTGATTAAAAAATCCACTAAATCCTATCTAGTCCTGTTGATGTCCAAGTCGAATAATATAGCCCAAGAATGTGATAAGGGCATTGATAAATTTAACTTTAGACACGGATATCATCAAGCCTTCCTTCAGAAGTTGATCGAACAATTTCGCAAAAAAAATTGCAAATATTCCTTCCAGGTATGTTGAAAATTCACACCAGATCATCAAATCAAACTGCACAATTTGATGATCAGGAACCTTTGGTAAGTTTGAAATATGGCTGGCATAATTTTCATGCTAAACACCATGTTTGTAATGTGATTCAGTACAATCAGTGTTACGAAAGCGGAAATTGCTTCAATCTTTCTGACAAAGGCACCAGCCAGTATCATCTGAGCCTGTCTAACTAATAAATGTAGGTTGCTTCTTCCACGTTGTCAACACGGTTTCCCTAATGTCGAAACGGATAAACATTTTTTTCAACTGCATTGATATTGCAGTACTCCACACATTCTATCTGGTTTTGACACCAATGGGCTCGATGCATTGTCACTTACTTTGATTATATCGACTTTGCACATTTATTCAATGTCCTTTTGAAATTGTGCCAACTTATGATCGTTACTCTGACAAGGATCTTGTTCATAGGAACATCTTCACCTATATACAAATCATACACAATTCGATTAGTACTTCCCAGCTTATTTTCATACGATTTTCCATGCAATAGCATTAACTCTTCCAGGCCAACTCGATTTTCCTCTGAACGGCAATTCAATCATCTATCCCAGTTTATGTTAAATTCTTTATTTTCCAATTTAATTTGAAGAGTGTCCAGTTCTGAATCCTCTGAATCTAGTTCTTCAGTTTGCATTGTCACTGATGCTGATTCAATTTGCTTTCCTTCCTTGTCAAAATATAATTTGAGCACATTGTCATGGCAGACTCAGTGAGATTTTTTTTCGATCTGGATTCCTTATCAAATAGCTCACCTCACTCAAATTCCTATGGCTTGATAAGGCCCACAGAAAACGTTTACCAACCCCTCTGATCGAGGAAGTAAGACTGGATTGTGATACAAAATTGCACTTTTTTTGATTTCTAGAATTCCTCCTGTTCAATTTTCTACTTTGGGGCTTCCAAATGTATCGAGCCAGCTGCCCCTTTCTATTTGGTCCTTCGGTAAATCATGACGCATAGACCAAATATGTGGTCTCTGAATTCTGACTCGCCAAATTTTCGTCATTCAATTTTCCCAGTTCTCTCACTACTTGCCTAGAAACTAATCCAAATGTATTGAATGTGGTCCATTCATTTGCTACATCTCTGATGGCAAAAAGTGAAAATCGAATTTCCTTGTCCTGATCATCTGGTTAGTCTCGGGTGCGTGCCACTGACATTATTCTTGTAGTCGGATGCCACTTTTCCTGTGCTCCCAGTGATGCTGCACGGTGTGCAGTAGACTTGAATTATTTTAATCGAAGCAGTGCATATCATCCTTGAATAAATTTGATGTAAATATTAACCCACTAAGACTTGTATCTCTGTGGGAAATCCAAATCTCGTGAAATAAATTGAGTAAATCCTCGACAATCCTTTCAGCTGAGAGATATGGTGGTTCAGTTTTAGCATTGCTGCCTCACAGCACCAGGGGCCCAGCTTCGATTCCAACCACTGACGACTGTCTGTCTGGTGTTTGCACGTTCTCCACTTCTCTGCGTGGGTTTCTGCTGATTGCTCTGTTTTCCTCCCACCATCCAACGATGAGCAAGCCAGAAGAATTGGCCATGCTAAATTGTCCACTGTGTTCTTTCTCGCTCTTTTAGTCAGGGTTAAGGACGAGCAACAGTTTTGTGGAATGTGAATGGTTCTAGGTAAGTTTCTCTTCAAAGGGTTGGTGCGGGCAGAAATGCCTGGGTCCACACTGCAGATATTCTTTTAATAAAGTGTGATGGAATGGCTTCGGAAAGTGTATTCCATTCAGACAGTACTGTTCACAAATACTGACTCCCACTTTTCGTTTTCAGGTGGCGATCCTGCACAATCAATTGACGCTCTTCTTGAAGGTTCCTTAAGTGTCTGAAGAGGTATTAAAAGTGAAGGTTTTGTGCCTGCCTGTGGTTTCCACATTACCTGGCATGTAGCTCTGGCAAAATTCAACTACATGCTTGTACAGTCGATGCCAGTTTATTTTTCCCATTTCGTTTAAGTTTATCTTCCCTTTAATGACATTAAGAAAGGGCCTACTGTTTTTAGTAACGACAGTTGCTTTCAAATTGGACACACTAGTGAATGCCAAGAGGTTGCAAGTGATCCAAATTTTCCTAAAAGAATGGATGGAGAAAGAGAATTTGCTCCCTTCCATTTATGACCGCAACTTGCAGCCATTATCTGATTAAATGGGTCTGGACAGAATACATTTCTGTCAATGAATGTGAAATGTTGAAGCAAGTTGTTATTTTGCAAAAGGCAAGGTTCAACCAATCGGAGAACCATTACTGTCACCGGGAAAGAGTATCTGAACAATGACGTGAAAAATTACATCTGGGTGTGGACTCTTCGGGATCAATTGAGGGAGTACTTAACTGACCAAAATGGTGAAACGAGTCTTGAAAGCGTGTTTTCTCTAATTCAGTCTATAGTCCATCCGCAAGAATGTGAAAGGTCATTCAGTGAAGCGAGTTGAAGGTCACTTGGTTTATACTCTAAAACTCTTCACATCTGCAATGATGCCTGTTCAGTAACAAAACCTTGCTCTATTTCTCTGCTAGTGACCTCCATTTCCTTCGTACCTACTAAATAAATCACGACATTGTTCCCCAGCTCAGGATCTATCCACTGAAGGCTGAATAACCGCTAGACTAGAAGCTGTTCAGAAAATGGAAATTGACTTCTCCGAAGATGAAGTGTGACCCTGTCGTGAATCAAATTAAATCAAAATCAAATCACCTCCTGATCACACAATGGAAGGAAAGGGAGTGGAATGAAACACTGGGAAAGTGACAGATGCGTCAGAGCTGCCAAGAGGTTTGGAACTGCCAGAGGGAGTTTTAATCCGAAGAGATTCTTCTGGACGTGACTATCAATCTTGTGACTGGTTCTGTCATGCAATTAAATCTTTCAGCGACCATGATTAATTATTGGGGGTGGAATAGCTATAGTTGATGATAATCAATTAAAATGTTCAGGTCATATCGCATGGAGCACATAGGCATTTAAATCTGGTGAGTAGTATACTGGGGGATATCTGGAATTATAGCAACAATGTCTCTCGATTAAAGTTAGAAAGCCTGTCTTCAAATACCACCTTCCTTGAAGGTGCATCAGTTGGTTGCATTGGCGCTAATTGTGGATTAGTCTTAGCATCTCTGCAAGTATTAGGTAAATTCCACCACTCCCTGACGTGTGTTAAAACATTGTCTGGCATGTTGATTGAAATATTATTCTGGAAGGCAAATTGAGAGAATCTGCGAAAGTGTTACCAAACGTGTTTAATATTCACATCGCTGTTATTGTGATATCAGTGATGAGTAATGCAAACACCCAGTCATCCCCTGTGGGACTGAGCTTTAATGCTACCCCTGAATGTTGAATTTGATATCAATGTGTATTTGGAATGAAATGTCTAATGATGACCATGAAAACATGTTTCTTAAAAACATGTGTTAAATCTGATTTGGGCAGGCCTACATCGAAAGTAAAGAAACTCGCTCACTCGGCACCACATTCTTTGCCAGCAATTGCTAGGTCCAATTAAAGCACTGGACAGGTTCTGTAAGATGCACTTCATAAAAAATCACTATATTCATTGGGAACCAACTTTTATTTCCTCCAACACTACTAAACACCGAGTAGCAGATACATGGCAACAGTTCCCTCTGCAAACGTCACTCAACGCCTTTTTGGAAATATTTCAACCTTCCTTCACTGGGACGAAGTTTGCAATCGCAGTGTGAGTTTACTGACAGCACAAGGACCGCAGAAATTTAAGTTCTCTCTACTGCGCAAATACAGATAACCAATAAATGCAGGTCTAGATAGAAAATTGAACGTTACTGAATCGTTTCTTGAGATAATGTGGTAAATGGAGAATAAGTATTCCCTGAGTAGATCAACAGTTAATTTTTAAACCTATCATTGCCTATTTCAACACTGCAGTCTGTGCAAGCAAAGTGATCATGGATCTACTATCACAATTTAGCAGGCCTAATGCTTTCCTAAATGCTTTTGAGCAACAAACAATTGAAGCAGACTAGCATGCGTTTTTTTATTATGGCACATGCTTCAGGACCTGCTTATCTCCTTATATTTCTGTGTAACAGGAACAAATATGAATTTCTTGGTGCTCATTTGTTGTTGTTGTTGTGACTATTAAGGACTGAAATAGTTTCGTTACTTCTCTCTGTTGCAGTCCAAATAGTGTCCAAGGTATTATCATTTGCCTGCTTCCCAAGAATACGTGGCTTCATTGTCTCCTTTGATTGACAACAGATCAGGAGTACTGAGGAATGATCCTTCATTCCTGTCGGACTCGCTGAAGTGTACGAATAGTCTTGGTTGCTTTGTCATTTCAGTCACTGAAACAAAAAAAAAACAAACGCTATCGAAGACGTCTCATGAACCGTATCTGATATTTAAATCAGTAGCGATCAGTATTCACATTTTTTTGTTTCAGATAGGGGTTCTTCGCAAAAAATTAAGATCGTCAAATATTGTTCAAAAGCAGGAACGGGTATTAAAAACGTTGGTTTTAATATCGCCTGATTTTTTTTTCCAAATGCCTGAAACGTATCACATTTCTGGAAAACTTGCATTACACATTGTGCGTCCTTCCTATAACTCTCTAGTAACACTGCTCGATGAATTTCTGCCAAGTTTTCTGAATATGATGGCCTTATCAATAAGTTTTTTGAGATGTTAACATCCGTGAATAAACGCAGAATTTTCTTCGTGTACGTATTCTGATACATTTGTTTCAGTTTTCCTTCTTTCTGTTGTGACACAGTTAAAAATGCCACAGTATCCTCCACCTGTTCACGGTTTGTTTTAATCATTCTATCAATAACGGTTATTTTTAAAAATTCACTTCAATATTCTTATTTTTATTTTTGGTTTCTCACCCTTTTTCAACTGGTGACTTTGTGACGTTGTTATCACATAGTCAGGAAAAAATCATAGTATTTATCTGCTATAAACTTCAGTACTATATGATTCTGATTCTCCACTGGCTTTTCGACATGGTGGGCAGGAGTCCAACCCGTGATCCAGCAATATCATATAAAGAAGAAGCTGTATTCCTGGAGCCCATAATTTTTCAATACTCTTAACAATACTTCTCCACTTTGACCTTGACACTCCAAACTCACTCTACATCATGCAGCACTTATCCTCTCACCATGAAATCCACATGCTAGCGGCATTTCCAGCAATATTCTTTTTGTGCCAAATCCATCAACATGAAGGATTGAAATGATTCCGTGTCTCTGAATATTATATTGTCTGCAACTGCTGCTTCTGGCCTACCCAAGTAAACTTTCCCTTCGCAAGTAAATGTTGTTTGAAGATCTGGCACTTCCTGCTCATGAAACGTTCGAACGGGTTATATATACTGGTACAGTTTTTCAGCGGCCACTGTGCTTTCTTTTTCCACTCTAATAATATTCACTGGTTTATACTGATATTCTTCACCAGTTTTAACATTGGTTTTTGTAAACCGCAAGCACTGTGAATTCATGGAGCCAGTTTTTGTGCAGTGAAGAGAAACTCAGCACTTTAACTCTTCTTTCGCCTTCATTTGTTTCTGTTTTACCCTGTAGTAAGCAATAATTATTATCTTCGATTAGATCTAATTTGCCTTAAATCACCTGAGGATAACTGTTGAAAACGTGTTGCTGGTTAAAGCACAGCAGATCAGGCAGCATCTAAGGAATAGGAAATTCGACGTTTCGGGCATAAGCCCTTCATCAGGCTTATGCCCGAAACGTCGAATTTCCTATTCCTTGGATGCTGCCTGACCTGCTGTGCTTTAACCAGCAACACATTTTCAACTGTGATCTCCAGCATCTGCAGACCTCATTTTTTACCTGAGGATAACTGTTGAACTTAATATTTATCCCTCAAGAATTGAAATTGATGTCAGAAGCCGAATTTGGATTTCTGAGCGAATCCATAATCGGCAGCCATTTCGGCCTCTATTCATGCATGTTTAACACTGTGAACTTCCACGCAAGTTCTCACGAACTCAGGAAGTGATCTTTCAATCCCTATCAAATTAATTGTCTCTCAAACAGCGTCATTGGTACAATTGATTCCTGAAGAAGGGCTTATGCCCGAAACGTCGAATTTCCTGTTCCATGGATGCTGCCTGACCCCCTGCGCTTTTCCAGCAACACATTTTCAGCTCATTGGTACAATATGTCCACTTACCAAAATAACTTGGAAGAATCCTTTTCTACTCAATGTAAGTCTGAGAAGGATTTATTTGTAGATTCCTGAACCGTTGTCTCTAGGTTTCAGACACCAGCTCATATGCGCTTAAGAATGGTCTATTCACCTCCTCATAGCCCGCAGTTGCTCCTCAGGTAGTGATGAAGATACATCACTGCCTCTACCTGCAAATTTTGTTCAGATCAATAAAACCTGAATTGTGAGTGGCTGCATGATTTGCTCAACCAATTTCTGAAATGAAATGAAAAAGGCTTCTTCACCCTTCCTATTAAATTTAGACAATGTATGGATGCATTGAAGAATTTATCACCAGGTAATTGTGTACGATGGCTTAGCTCATCATTACTATCTTCCTAACATAGCTTAATATTCACTCTCAACTTAATCGTTTTTCGTCGAATTTCCCTCCCAAATGATAAGTTCGGAAAAACAAATTCGATCACCTTCTTCTTTTCATCTCTCTCTCTCGTTTTCCCCTCATTTTGTGAGGGCAATCTTATCCTCTTATTTTTTTTTCTGTAATGACGACTCTTTCCTTTGTAAGCTTTTCTCTGCATTTACCGGTTTAAGCAGATTCAGTTTCCTTTTTTTGTTCAATCTAATTCGTATCCAATTGAATTATATTCAATTCAAAGATTCTGATTGGGCTTCCAGCAAATTTAAATTTTCGGCTATTGCTGGAATCAACTCTCATTTTCTGACAGACAAAAGTAAGCACAACACCAGTTTCGTCTGTCACTTCCAGTCTGTCAATTCCACTACCTTTACCTTGCCCGACTTTTATAGGATCTACAAAAACGTCATCCCCATGCCCAGCAAAACTAGCAGTGACTGAAAGAGACATTACGATACAAATCCCTGTTTAAACCATCATAATTTTAAAGGCAGAACGAAACGAAACCGACATCTACTACGCGCCTTTGAGTCCAATAATATCAAAGTAAAATTGGAATTGTTGAATCAACGTCAACAAAAACCCTCAGTCTGTTATGGACCAGACCATATTCACTCAAAATATTTTAAGAAGGTGGCCGAGATCTTTTTCTTCATATTATAAATGCAGCTGTGAAGGTGCGTTCCCAATCTGATGCAACTTGTCAAATCACTTGGCATTATCCAAACAACATTGATTCCAACACGACAGTTGTAGTGTGAACAAACCAAAGTGGAATTTTGAATAACTTAATTGTTTAAAAGCTTCACCGATTCACTACCGTAACTATCAATAACTAAGTGTTCCAATACAGTAACAAAACATAAACGTGCCCATTGTCAGAAAGATAAATTCTAACAGAGTGTCTGACAGACCGGAGGGGGGAAAAAAACTGAAGAGGGTCAATTCCATAGAGATTCAGAAGAATCCCTTCCTGAAGTTTGCAACTCTCCAGCACTCAACAATTTTGTTTCTGTATCAGTGTTGCTGGAAGAGCACAGCAGTTCAGGCAGCATCCAACGAGCAGCGAAATCGACGTTTCGGGCAAAAGCCCTTCATCAGGAATTTTGTTTCTCTCACAGCTAAAACAAATGCTAATAATAAAAAATAACGTGAACTGGTAGAACTGGGCACTTCCCTTCCATCATTAAAATAGACATCATGGCATTTCTGCCTTTAAAAACTCATAGAGGAAATGCAAGGACAGAATATCCTTTTTAAGGTGACAGCACTTCGTCAAGCTCTAAATATATATATTTTTAAATTGTTATTCTGTCGAGATGATGTGAATATTTATTCCCACCAATGAATTTTTTAGTGTTAACATGTTTCACGGAGTTCGTCGTGTTGTCTGGAAGGCACACTGAAATTCATTCTATCTCTGTGTCCATTCCGAGGCCTCAGTTGACCTACAGTAAAATCTCCAGCTTATGTAGCGTGCATTACTGTGTGGGTGGATGACATTCATCACAGCAAAATTCGGGTTAAAGTAAATGTGTCACAAAAGAAACCTACAAGATGGTTTGTCTATCTTTTCGTGTTCACTGAACCACTATTAGCAAATCAGTTTGCAATTTCACAAAATGCCTGATTTTTTTTTGAATGGAATGATGTACACTCTACGCTTGGCCTCACGTATTAACAGTAGGGAGAGCAGAGTATATCCGATAAATGTTTTAATGACAAAACAAAACGAATTCACGAAGCAGTATTATTTTTCAGAAATGGCAACTGTCCAAATTCAGAAATAAGTTGACATACATGACATTTGGCGTCCAATGCATGAAAAAGACAATGTATGTAAAAGCTCGAATTCCAGGATCTGACCTTATTTTGTTTAGTTTATGATTTAAAATAAAAAGCATTCTGCATGATTTTAACTAATATAAGTGCTGACTTGACATAATTGACACTCTGATGTCGTGTTGCATGCATGTTCCAGGTTCCATGAGTTGGTCATACAGTAACCATTGGCCTTCAACACCTACAAAAGTAATTCATTTTCAGAAATGAAAAGAAGCACCGGTTTTGCTGTTGAAAGGTATTTACTATCCTCTTCTTGCAACTGCTTGTCTTCCAGGTTAGGCAGTTTTTTCTATCGAGTTGAATTTAATTTCTCCACATGAATTCTGAATACCATGCATTGCCCACAGTCAGTGTTCACAGAAAAATATCGAATCAGTGTCGGAACACTTTCTGCTTCTTCCTTCATCTGGAAACATAACTGATGTAATAACAATCCCTCTACATTGTCTGACAATACCAAACAATATGACGACTACAACAGCATCGTAAACATTTGCACACATTTCCTATTTTGCAAATCTCTCAGAATTTGTTCACATCATTTTCGTTAGGATCAGCATCTCGATTTCAATCATGCATTGCAATATTACCTACTCTCTCTCTCTCTTACAGCGAATATGGTGACTATTTTCGTCCTCTCACGAGGACAATGTGGCATTTCCAAATAATTCTCTGCATACCTGGGAGCCATGGCAGCATCGGATCTATTGATCATTATCAATAATGTTGTTCTATACCGTATTTTCAGTTATCATTTTACATTTGCCTTCTCCTCTCACACGTCTGTTTGCAAGATCATTGTATACATTACTGCCTTCAGTCTCGAGTTAACTGTTTGGTTCACCGTTTCTATCACGTTTGACAGATTTGTGGTGATATGCTGCCAGAAGTTTAAAACACTATATTGCACGGAAAGAACTGCAACTATTGTATCAATAATTATGTCGGTCCAGACCGTGGTAAAAAAAATCCAGTTTTGTTTGCATATGAGGCAGAGCAAATCCTTAATAAAATCCAGTGGGGCTGTCGACCGAAAGTAACTGTCTTTGTTTCATCGGCAGGGATAGCATTATTCTGGTTTTGTAGTGCCTGGATTGCTTGGCTTCCATTTCTCTTACTTTTCTCTTTTAATTCATTGGCCATCAGCCATATTCTCATGGCGAATAGAACATGCATTAGACTCCATGGTCACAAAAAATGAGAATCAAATCCATGCCAAGATTGAGCACCAGAGGAAGTCCATCTTTATTGTTCTCCATATCTGTGAGTTTGATATTACTTTGCTTGACATATTATGCTACTTTGGTCATCACCAGACTGTCAAACCCAAAATTCGACGAAGGTGACATTAAAACCCTGAATATATCGCAACTGAAGCCGGCAATATCCTCAAGTTGTTGAATTGTTTCCTGACCACACGCATTTATGCAGCAGCACAGAACAAATTCAAAGAAGAGTTGAAGAATATGTTATTATCACTGTTGGAACAAACTCTCAGATTGCTCATAAAAATGGGGAGAATAGAAATGTATTTTAGCAGAGTCCCTTTGTAGCTGACATTAAATATAACATTCTTTTGCGCAATAGAATTGCCTTAACCCCCCCCCCACCATGTAAAAAAAAATGCTTTGCACTGTTAGTAATTGGATTTTCTATCAGAATTTTGAGGTGTGTGGCAATTTCTGCGTTATATGATTTTTCTTTGGATTGTACAGATCGCCTGTCAATTAAATGTTGACATCTTCAAAATTGCATATCAGTGTTTTGAAATGTTCTTCAGCAGAGATATTTTACACATCGATGTATGAATCTGTTACCATGATCACATGTGCCAGTTTAAAATGGCAGTCATGTTTATAATTGTCGGAAAAATATTCACAGATATTATACCTTAAATTTGAAGCAGATTATTTTCCTGTAAATTTTGTCGTAAAGGCTCCTGATTTTCAGACAAAACAACTAATTGAAACCTCATATTCGACAACTTCAAACAGGCAAGGGCGAACAAAAGAAACGTGCGTTCCTGCTGTCCTGAGTACTGTCTGTTCGGAAAAGGTGCGTTAATGAATTCAACAGGGTAACAGTCAACCTCTGTCAATCAGCCTTCAATGAACACCCTTAGGTTCCGAAATCTTTCTGTAATGAGTACACCTTTGAACCGTTAATTCCCATAGATATCATAAAAAAAAGTGTGATCATCTACCTGAGGACTTCTTTTCTGTATTTTCCCGATGTCCATTCATCGCTGCAACCCTAAAAGATACACATTGCTAAATGTTTAATGCTTTCAATTTTATGCTTTCAATTGGTTTGTGTGGAAGAGAACTCCACGGTATCTCTATCAAAGATCTCTCATCATATAAGCATTGATATTCTGTCTCATCTTCTGTGACTCTGAGGCGTGTCTCTAGCTCTCAATGGCATCGTGGAAAATCTGACAGACCGTCTTAATTTTGTCCTCGCACATAAAACAAGATTACCTTTGGCATTCCTAATTATGCATATTTGATTCAATGCGATGAATTTTTTTGTCACATCCTTAGGGACTATTTAATATTCCCTCCCTCCCCCACCTTTGCCCGCCTGAAATTGTAGTGTGATTTCTTCTTTATTGCAGTCTGGTGGTGGATGAAGGCCACATCGGGTTATTCCCCCATGTCTTGACATTCACATAAAGTTATCAATAAATGGCTCCTCACAGAAAAAAAAGCGGATAGAATCACAGCACCACGCTCGACTGAAGCAGAAAATTCCATTGGGCCAATTCGTGGAAACCATAATCACAAGATAAAGTAGTCCCACTTGCCTGTGCTTGGCACATATGCCATCAAACAATCCTTATCCATTTAATCATAAATTACTTTTAAGGGTCGTAACTATGCCTGCGTAGAAACTTTCTGTAGACGTTCATTCAACAAACGAATCCCTCCTTGTCTATAAGAAAAATGCAAGCTTTTATTTTTCATATAAATCTCCTCTCGCCTTAGAAATATGCGACGTTGTCTTGGACTCCACACTCTGGAGAGAACGCGCATGCAATACCCCTCATCGGCACCTGTCATGATTTTATAAACCGCTATAATATCACCTCTCAACCGTCCATGCTTCAGTGAAAAGGACCCCGCCTATCCAGTCTCTCCATTCCCGGTAGCATCTTCGTTATTCTCTTCAGAACAAGCTCCAGCTCAGATATTAGGCACATTCAGAAGTTTTGACGGGCTCAAGCTGAGTCCTTATCGTGTCATTATTGCAATAATGGCAGGATCAAGCTGGATACCCATGAGAAGCAGTAAGTGAATTATAGTGCTGCGATTCCTAGTTGCTTCTACCTTTGGTTAAATTTTCAGTCAGCACGACTGGATCATCTCTGATTGTGCATTTTAGCACATGCTGGCCGAAATCATTATCTAATCCCATGATGATTTTGGGAACATGGCACTTCACATTCAGTGATGGAAGTTTCATTGATGGATTCGGAATCTGTTCATCATATCCGAACATCGATGGAAAGGCACCCCTCGCATATTGATTGGACATGAATTCTCCATTCTTTTGACGAATGGGCTATTATTGTTGAAAATGGCTTGGTGACGTTTCTTGATTACTTTCTGTAAACTGTGGTACGATTGACTCATTATCAAAGAATTGCCTCTCACCTCAGATGTTGAAAGATCATCTCCTTTGCAAGAAACTGATACCAAATCTTCAATTAAAGCAGGAAGAGACAAACTGTAATGGCCAGTAACGTGGAGAATATTCATTGACTGCAAGGTTCTCAGAACTGGATCAATTCATAAGAAGTTGCAAAAGTATGGAAACGATGGGTGGAAATTGTTTGGTGAAAGTGTTTCTGATGTCTAATGGCGTGTGAGAGATTGTGTGATGAAGGGGTTTTAACAACCCTGGAACATGAATTATTGGGTCCATGAAGGAAATTTTCCTGCCGTGTGGGTTATGATTCATTATGTTGGTGAAAGAAGTGTGATATGGTTTGGGGCGTGGGGGCAAAGTTTTATTTCATTCTGTCAATGGGAAAGACATAGGAATGGGGGGATGTAATCTCTGTCAAATTAATTTAGAAACAGGTTAAAATATGGTTCCAACGGTAGGTGTTCTTTTCAAAAAAAAAGAAACGATTAAGCATGCATTTCATATCGTTCTTCAAAGGAAGATTTTCCTGATCCTCCTTGCTCCAACTCAAAAAATAAGGACACACGTTTTTATTAACTGCTTTGAAGGCATGAAGCTCGTACAATCATTCGGAGAGATATTTTTTCCCGCATAAGCCCATTTTGGCTGTTAGTTTGGGCGATTACCGAGGGAGAAAAAAATGAGAGGGAATTCAATTGGCACATGGAAATGCTTCATGAAGAATGCAGCTTAGCAGCGTAGAACTGGAAGAGAAGACTCTGCATTGAGAATAGATCAACTTCGTGTTGCTGAGTATGGAGCAACCTGGTGAAGAAATATATGATTCTGAGAGGCATAGTCATGGTGATAAGGAAACCAGTATCACCCTTCGATCAAGGGACAATTCAAGTTATCATGGAAGACAGGATGGTTACATGAGAATTATGGACAAAATTCTTAAACCCAGAAATGGTCGTATGCTGGAACTAATTGCTTCAGGGACTAGTTGATACGGGTAACCAAACGACGTCGAGCGATACTGGCATGACCAATTGCAATGTCATGGCTTTCAAAGCTATTGACAAAGTCTGCAAGTTGATAAGGTATCATGTGGTAGCCTGACAGAGAAGGCGAATTACCATGGGGCCCATGGTGTACGAGGAAGATGGATAAAGAATTGGCTGGTAAACAGGAAGCAGAGAGTTGTTGTTACAGAAAGCTTCTCAAAATGGAGAACTGTGTGTGGTAGTTGCACGAGGCTGTGTGGTGTGACCACTGTTGTTTGTTAGAAACATGCATGAGCTTGAGGAAGGTGTAGCTGGTCTGATTAGCAGGTTTGCAGATGACAGTAAGATTGGTAGAGGAGCAGAGAATGAACCGAACTGTCAGAGACACAGATAGATTGGAAAGGTTGGGTAGACAAATAGAAAATGGAGTTCAAACTGGCAACTGTGAGGTGATGTATTTTGGAAAGTCGAATTCAATTTATTTAAAGGCGGGCTCCGAGCTGTAGGCCTCAGTCTCTCGGAAGACTTCGCGACGGCTGGTGGGTAAGTTTGGTCGTTTATTTAATAGTTAAAAGTTTAAAGTCTTCCTTTAAAAAAGCGGTAGCAGACCCGGAAGGCGCGCTAGGTTACCTGGGTAAGGTTTTATTTTCTCTCTCCCCTTATTTAAAGGCGGGCTCCGAGCTGTCGGCCTCAGTCTCTCGGAAGACTTCGCGACGGCTGGTGGGTAAGTTTGGTCGTTTATTTAATAGTTAAAAGTTTAAAGTCTTCCTTTAAAAAAGCGGTAGCAGACCCGGAAGGCGCGCTAGGTTACCTGGGTAAGGTTTTATTTTCTCTCTCCCCTTATTTAAAGGCGGGCTCCGAGCTGTCGGCCTCAGTCTCTCGGAAGACTTCGCGACGGCTGGTGGGTAAGTTTGGTCGTTTATTTAATAGTTAAAAGTTTAAAGTCTTCCTTTAAAAAAGCGGTAGCAGACCCGGAAGGCGCGCTAGGTTACCTGGGTAAGGTTTTATTTTCTCTCTCCCCTTATTTAAAGGCGGGCTCCGAGCTGTCGGCCTCAGTCTCTCGGAAGACTTCGCGACGGCTGGTGGGTAAGTTTGGTCGTTTATTTAATAGTTAAAAGTTTAAAGTCTTCCTTTAAAAAAGCGGTAGCAGACCCGGAAGGCGCGCTAGGTTACCTGGGTAAGGTTTTATTTTCTCTCTCCCCTTATTTAAAGGCGGGCTCCGAGCTGTCGGCCTCAGTCTCTCGGAAGACTTCGCGACGGCTGGTGGGTAAGTTTGGTCGTTTATTTAATAGTTAAAAGTTTAAAGTCTTCCTTTAAAAAAGCGGTAGCAGACCCGGAAGGCGCGCTAGGTTACCTGGGTAAGGTTTTATTTTCTCTCTCCCCTTATTTAAAGGCGTAGGCGAGTCACCCGAGGCACTACACGCGTAGTGCCTCCCACCCTTCCACCTCCTCTAACCTAATAATAAGACCAATTGTTACTAGCGGGTAAGTGCTGCATTTTCCTTGTTTGTTTCTTTAGATTTAGTTGGTTTTTGTTGATTTTTTTTTAAGGAAAGCTTACTTTTAGAGGGATGGCAGTGCAGAGAGGGCAATGTTCCTCTTGCAACATGTATGAGGTGAGGGAAGCCATTAGCATCCCTGCTGAGTACACTTGCAAGAAGTGCACCCATCTCCAGCTCCTCCAAACCCGTGTTAGGGAACTGGAGCTGGAGTTGGATGAACTGCGGATCATTCGGGAGGCAGAGGAGGTCATAGATCGGAGCTTTAGGCAAGTAGTTACTCCGAAAGTTCAAGATAGATGGGTGACAGTGAGGGGGAGTGGGAGGAGGAAGCCAGTGCAGGGACCCTCTGCGGTCATTCCCCTCAAGAACAAGTATACCGTTTTGGATACTTGTGGGGGGGATGACTTACCAGGGGCAAGCAACGAGGTTCAGGCCTCTGGCACGGAGCCTGGCCCCGTTGCTCAGAAGGGAAGGGTGGAGAAAGGTAGAGCAATAGTTCTTGGGGACTCGATAGTGAGGGGTACAGACAGACGGTTTTGTGGGGGCGACAGGGACTCACGTTTGGTATGTTGCCTCCCAGGTGCAAGGGTACGTGATGTCGCTGATCGTGTTTTCCGGGTCCTTAAGGGGGAGGGGGAGCAGCCCCAGATCATGGTCCACGTTGGCACCAACGATATAGGTAGGAAGAAGGGTGAGGATGTCAGACAGGCTTTCAGGGAGCTAGGTTGGAAGCTCAGAGTTAGAACAAACAGAGTTGTAGTCTCTGGTTTGTTACCCGTGCCACGTGAAAGAGAGTCGAGGAATAGGGAGAGAGAACAGTTAAATGCGTGGCTACAGGGATGGTGCAGGAGGGAGGGATTCCGGTTTCTGGACAACTGGGGTCCTTTCTGGGGAAGGTGGGACCTCTATAAAAAGGATGGGCTACACCTGAACCTGAGGGGCACCAGTGTCCTTGGGGGGAGGTTTGCTAGTGCTCTTTGGGAGGGTTTAAACTAACTCCGCGGGGGCATGGGAACCAGGACTGTAGCTTTAGGGTACAGGACCTTGAGTGTAGGGAGGTTAGGAATAATGCAACGATCTCTAAGGAGGGTGCCTGTAACCAGAAAGGTGGATTGAAGTGTGTATACTTCAATGCCAGAAGTATAAGGAATAAGGTAGGTGAACTTGCAGCGTGGGTTGGTACCTGGGACTTCGATGTTGTGGCCATTACAGAGACGTGGGTAGAACAGGGACAAGAATGGCTGTTGCACGTTCCAGGGTTCAAATGATTTAGTAGGATCAGACATGGGGGGAAAAAAGGGGGAGGCGTGGCATTACTTGTCAAAGACAGTATCACAGCAGTGGAATGGACGATGGAAGAGGACTTGCCATCTGAGGTAGTTTGGGCTGAGGTTAGAAATAGGAAAGGTGAGGTCACCCTGTTAGGTGTTTTCTACAGGCCTCCTAATAGTCCTAGAGAAGTAGAGGATAATATTGCGAGGATGATTCAGGAAAAGAGTGAAGGTAGCAGGGTGGTTGTTATGGGGGACTTTAACTTCCCAGATATTGACTGGGAGAGCTATAGCTCGAGTTCATTAGATGGGTCGGTGTTTGTACAATGTGTGCAGGAGGGTTTCCTGACACAATATGTCGACAGGCCAACAAGAGGGGAGGCTATATTGGATTTGGTTCTAGGTAATGAACCAGGCCAGGTGTTAGACTTGGAGGTAGGTGAGCACTTCGGGGACAGTGACCACAACTCGGTGACTTTTACTTTAGTGATGGAGAGGGGTAATCGTGCGCCGCAGGGCAAGAGCTATAGCTGGGGGCAGGGAAATTATGATGCAGTGAGGCATGACTTAGGTTGTGTGGATTGGAAAAACAGGCTTCAAGAGAAGAACATTAATGAGATGTGGGGATTGTTCAAGGAGCAGCTACTGTGTGTCCTCGATAGGTTTTTACCAGTCAGGCATGGTGTAAAGGGCCTTGTGAGGCAGCCGTGGTTTCGTAAGGAATTGGAGTCCCTTGTGAAAGGGAAGAAGGCGGCATATGTAAAGATGAGGCGTGAAGGTTCAGTAGGGGCGATTGAGAGTTATAAGGTAGCCAGGAAGGAGCTAAACAGGGAGCTAAGAAAAGCGAGAAGGGGACATGAAAAGTCTTTAGCTGGTAGGATTAGGGAAAACCCAAAGGCTTTCTATAGGTATGTCAAGAATAAAAGGATGACTAGGGTAGGTATCGGTCCAGTCAAGGATAGTAGTGGGAAGTTGTGTGTGGAGGCGGAGGAGATTGGAGAGACATTAAATCAGTACTTTTCATCAGTATTCACTCAGGAACAGGACACTGCTGATGTGAATATGGAATCACAAATAATTAGAATGGATGCCCTGGAAATATGCAGGGAAGAGGTTTTGGGAATATTGGAGAGGATGAATATAGATAAGTCTCCTGGGCCTGATGGCATTTACCCCAGGATCCTATGGGAAGCTAGGGAGGAGATAGCAGAGCCATTGGCCTGGATTTTTATGTCGTCATTGTCAACGGGAATAGTACCAGAGGACTGGAGGATAGCGAATGTGGTCCCATTGTTCAAGAAAGGGAGTAGGGATAGCCCTAGTAACTATAGGCCAGTGAGTCTGACTTCAGTGGTGGGCAAAGTCTTAGAGAATGGTAAGGGATAAGATTTATGAACATCTGGGTAGGAATAACGTGATCAGGGATAGCCAGCATGGTTTTGTGAAGGGCAGGTCGTGCCTCACAAACCTTATTGAGTTATTTGAGAAGGTGACTATGGAAGTGGATGAGGGTAAAGCAGTAGATGTTATGTATATGGATTTTAGTAAGGCGTTCGATAAGGTTCCCCATGGTAGGCTAATGCTAAAACTTCGGAGGTATGGCATTGAGGATACATTAGAGGTTTGGATTAGGAATTGGCTGGCTGGAAGGAGACAGAGGGTAGTAGTTGATGGATTATGTTCATCTTGGAGCGCAGTTACTAGCGGTGTACCACAAGGATCTGTTTTGGGACCATTGCTTTTTGTTATCTTTATAAATGATCTAGAGGAAGGACTTGAAAGCTGGGTAAGCAAGTTTGCGGATGACACGAAAGTCGGTGGAGTGGTGGATAGTGAGGAAGGAAGTGGTAGGTTACAGCGGGATATAGATAAGTTGCAGAGCTGGGCGGAAATGTGGCAAATGGAATTCAATGTAGCTAAGTGCGAAGTCGTTCACTTTGGTAGGAATAACAAGATGATGGATTACTGGGCTAATGGTAGGCTACTTGGTAGTGTGGATGAGCAGAGGGATCTTGGTGTCTATGTACACAGATCTCTGAAAGTTGCCACCCAGGTAAATAGTGCTGTGAGGAAGGCATATGGTGTACTGGGCTTTATTGGCAGAGGAATTGAGTTCCGGAGTCCTGAGGTCATGTTGCAGTTGTATAAGACTCTGGTGAGGCCTCATCTGGAGTATTGTGTGCAGTTTTGGTCGCCATACTATAGGAAGGATGTGGAAGCTTTAGAACGAGTGCAGAGGAGGTTTACCAGGATGTTGCCTGGAATGGTAGGAAAATCTTATGAGGAAAGGCTGAGGCACTTGGGGCTGTTCTCATTGGAGAAGAGAAGGTTTAGGGGAGATCTGATAGAAGTGTATAAGATGATTAGGGGTTTAGATAGGGTAGATACTAAGAACCTTTTACCGCTAATGGAGTCAGGTGTTACTAGGGGACATAGCTTTAAATTAAGGGGTGGTAGGTATAGGACAGATGTTAGGGGTAGATTCTTCACACAGCGGGTTGTGAGTTCATGGAATGCCCTGCCCGTATCAGTGGTGAACTCTCCTTCTTTATGTTCATTTAAGCGGGCATTGGATAGGCATTTGGAAGTTATTGGGCTAGTATAGGTTAGGTAGGACTCGGTCGGCGCAACATCGAGGGCCGAAGGGCCTGTACTGCGCTGTATCCTTCTATGTTCTATGTTCTATGTTAACTGTGCAGGAATTGGAAATGCCTTGGTGAAAGTCACGTACAGTGAGACCTGTGCGTTCAGGTACACTGTGCCATGAAGATGGCAACACAGGTCAATAAGGTGGCCAAAAAGGCGTATTGCATGAGATCCTTCATCAAGCGGGGCAATGAGTGTGAAGGTAAACATTGTGTCTGTGTTGCATAAGACTTTGCTTAAACACCTTTTGAGGTACCGCGTACAATTCCATGTGACAATGATGTGTACGTTGAGGAGAGGGTGCAGAAAAGCTTCACCAGATTCTTGCCTGCTATGGAGGTTTCCAGCTATGAAAAGACGTTGCGTAGATAAGGATTGCTATCAATAAACCGAGACTGAGAGTGTTACAGATTGATGTCGACAGAATCACTAGATTTTGAGACAGAATGGAGCGTTTTCCCAACGTTTGGGGCTCAAATGCTCAGGCTCATTAGTTCAAAGACAGTGTAAAAGTTTAAGGAAGATAAGTTTCGAATTTTCTTTACACAGAGGCTGGTGGATGCCAGGAACGCCTTGCTGGGGGAGGTGGTAGAGACGGGTACGATAGCCTCAAATAACATGTATCTAGACAGATGAATGAATAGGTAGGGAGCAGAGGGATATGATTGCTTAGAAAATGGACGGCAGGGTTAGATAGAGGATCTCGATCGACGCAGCTTCGAGTGCTGAAGAACCTGGAACTGCGCTGTAATTTTGCTTTTTGTTCTTTCTTTGAATATCCTCATGCTATTTACTAGATTGTGAGCCATCGTACTCAGTGACAACCAAAGCGTATCTCATTCCTTCTCACTGTGACAATATTTATACTTACATTGTGTGTTCCACACTTCCACTGCCCTCTGAGTGAAAAGAATACTTAAACGACTCTTCTACTCTTATATCTACCTTTGTACATTAATCTTTCTGTAAAAAGTGAGGTCTGCAGATGCTGGAGATCAGAGCTGAAAATGTGTTGCTGGTTAAAGCACAGCAGGTTAGGCAGCATCCAAGGAACAGGAAATTCGATGTTTCGGGCCAGAGCCCTTCATCAGGCCCATTCCTGATGAAGGGCTCTGGCCCGAAACGTCGAATTTCCTGTTCCTTTGATGCTGCCTAACCTGCTGTGCTTTAACCAGCAACATATTTTCAGCACATTAATCTTTCTACCCATTTGCGATCTCTCCACAAAAACGAACACTGTCTTCCTGTGTGCCGAATTTGCTATCTTGATAATTTTATGCCTCTCACTCATGTCACAAAGAGACTGCTCTGCTCATAAGAAAACTCAATGACACTTGAAGGAGTGTTCACAATTATAGGCACCACCATCTGCCCACTTCCACCCACCCGCCAACTCCAGCCCTCTGCTCTGCATGTTCTGAAGTTTAGTGGATGCAATAATTTAACTTCAGCTTCTGACAGCAAATGGCTGCAAGTCCTTTACGTGTAATGGACATGTTAGATAAAGTTACAGAAAATTCCATGAGTTTCCGTTGCTAAATTAAGTGTAAAAGGTGAAAAGGGAGAGATTTAGATTCATTGTATGCATAAAGCCACAGGAGATTGCCGAGATTTTTAACGAGTATTTCTCATCATTGTTTCCTCAGGTGAGAATCATGTACGCTAAGGAAACAAGGGAAAGAATGGTGTTATTTTGACAATTTATCACGACAAGAGATATTTACAACCTTTCAGCATATTACGCTGTTTAAGTCCCCTTCACCTGATTAAGTCCATTCTCAGAAGATGTAGGAGACTAGCGAAAGATTGCAGAGGCCCTTGCAGACATTTTAGCTTTGTCTTCAGCTACTGATCAGGTTATGGATGTCTGGAGGTTTTCTCATGCTATTTCAGTGTTTAATCAATGTAGCAAATTCAAACAAAGCCATTATAGTCTAGTGAGTCTGATATCAGGGGTAAGCATATTGTTGGAGGAAGTATTGACAGCGGGGATGAAACATCATTTTAATTGGTTTGATGATGGAAGTATGCACGGGAATTCATGCCGGACAGACGTGGCAGAGATTCTTTTTCAGAGAGGTAACGAGAAGTACAGGTGGAGTTAGTGTGGTGGAATTGCGATACGGACATTACTAAGGCCTCTGAGAACGTCTCAAATGGCTGACTAGTCGCACAGGTTATGTCACATGGGATCGAGGGAGACATACCTGATCGGATTCAAAATTGGCTCGATGCTAGGAAACAGAGGGTTTTGGTTGAAGTTGCTTCTTCGGCTGAAGACCTGTGACTAGTTTGCAACAGGTGTCAGTGCTGGGGACTTTAACGTTTGTTATTTACAGAAGCGATCTGAGTGAGAGTGTACAAGGCATGATAAGAATGCTTGTGAATAATTCAAAATTGGGAGGCGTCATTGATATCAAGGAGGCTTATCAAAAATTAGCTGGTTCTTGATCAGATGCGAAAGCGAGGATTGCAGATGCTGGCGAGTCAGCGTTGAAAATCGTGGGTTTGAAGAAAGCAGAACAGGTCAAGGAACATCCGAGGAGCAGGACAGTCGATGTTTCTAGGGCAAATACAGACCTTATATTTAAAACGGCAACTCTCTTGCTCTTTGGCTGCTTCCTGACGTGCTGTGTGTTTTAAGGGACCATGCTTCCCCACACTTGACCAGCTGGAGTGATGACTGGTGAATGTAATTCTAAAGTGCAAGTATGTGCGAGGTTTGCACATTGGAGAACCAAACCAAGGTGAGACTTATGGAGGGAATTGTCAATTATTACAGGATGTTTGGGATCGGACAGACCGAGGAATACAGGTGCATCATTCTTTGAAAGCAGCGTCACAGGTAGATAAGGTAGGGAAGGAGCTATTTAGCATGCTGCTCTTTAACGTTGAAGGCACTGAATATAGGAGTTTGGATGTTATGTTACAATTGCATAAGTCTGTGGTGAAACCACATTGCAATATTGTGTTCTGATTTGGTCACCCTGTCATAAGAAATGCAGTTTTAAACCGGAAAGAATGTGTTAAACATTTACAAGGATACTGCCATGATTAGTAGGCCTAAGCTAGAAGGGGATGTTGGCCAGGATTGCACTTTATTCCTGGAGCAAATGAGAATGTAGGGTTACCTTACTGAGGAGCATTAAGTAATTAGGGGTATGGATAGTAGGAATTCATATCCGCATTTTACCCAGGGTGGGGAGTTTTAAACTAGAGGGCACAGGTTTAAGATGAATGGGGAAACGTTTAAGGACCTGAGCGGCAAATTTATCAAAGTAGGGGGTGGCGCGTAAGTGGAATGGGCTGCCAGAAAATAAGTGGTTGATCTAGGTATAACGATAACATTTTTAAAAAAAACATTTGACAAGTACATGGTTGACAAGTGTTTCGAAGGATAGGAACCACACTATAAATAGCTGAATGGGTAACATGTTCAGCCTGGAGCAGCTTGCGCCAAAGCAACCACTTCCATGTTGCATTATTCCGTAACTCTATAACTCGAAATCAATCAATGGTAAAAGCGACAATGTCGCATGACACAGCACTCTTTTACTACAAAGCCAAGGCAGTGAACAAGATAAAGCACTGGCATGTAGTTCAGGATTAAACCCAGAAATATTTTGGAAGGTTTCAGTTGAACCTGACATACATGACTCATACGACGAACATTCTCAATAGAAAACGTGTGATAAAGTTTGAGAAACAATGATGCCTGCTGTTCAGAATGACAAGCTCCACTTACTTAACTGAGTCTGACAGAAAAGAACTGGTGAAAATACTTATTAAATCTAAGGGAAAATAACTTATTATGTTGAAATGCAGGTCCATTGTATTACAAGAGTTGATTTGATACGAATTGGGATCAGTTGTTGGAGGATCATTTGAAGTCCAGGGTAAAGGGTTAACATTTAAAATCATGAGTGAAACAGAGAGGGATTGAGCATTTAACAGCATTCTTTACAAAATGTTTAACTTTCAATGAATAGTTATGTGTGGCATCACAATAGGTTCGAGGATAGCTCACGTGGGTACTTCCTCAGTATTTATCCTTCCCTATATTTCTGAAGTGGGGGGTGTGATGTAAGTTAACTTGCAAGTATTAACAAAAGATGGACCAGAGATTACTAGTTGTCTAATCATATTGGTGAGTACTTGTGATAAAGAGAGGGGCAACATCGAGATCACAAAGGGATGCGGTGTTCATTCTGGGGAATGTGAAAGCTTGGTGAGAGTCCATAAATCTTGGGCCATGGCAGTTGGACGTACGTTCGATCAATGTTTAGCTAAAGCCACAATGCCGACTCTGTAAAGCTGTGCATTTAACGAAATGTCCTTTTGAGGAAAGAGCAGCTGGCTTCAGCTACATTGCAGACCGAGTTGTCAGGTTGCTCCCTTAGTGGAGGATTGTGGTAAACTTTCATTTGATCTGCAGTGAGCTTTTGAACACTGATTGGGTGTTACAATTTAAATCTGTCTGCCTCCTTTAATTTCTTCACAGTCTGTCGTCTACACCTTCCCTACACTCTGACTCTCGCAGTCTCTCCCAACAATGTGTCTCGTCGAGTCCGTCACCCATAGTGACCCCACAATCTGTCTCGTCAAGAATCTATTCATACTCTGTCTTTCCCGATCTGTCTCGCCTTGTACATCTCCTGTCTGGTTCTCCAGTCCCTATCTCTGCTCGTATTCATCTCTGTTTCGTTTTTTCCTACCTTGTCAATCTATGCATCTCGTGCGCGATTGCTCAGTGTATTTTCCTCTGTGAAATCTTTTACTCAACGGTTGTACTGTGGCAGATCCATTATTTTAACTTCCCATCGTCTTTCTTTCTCATTGCACCTGTTTGTACTGTTATTCAGGATCTGGGTTGTGCAGCAACCAATACTTTGCATTTTTGCATAGAGCCAGAGCATCATAGAGATGTACAGCACGGAAACAGACCCTTGGTTCCAACTCCTCCATGCTGACCAGATATCCAAATCCAGTTTCATCCCCCCTGCCAGCACCCGGACCATATTCCTCCAAATCCTTCCTGTTCATAATCCTTTCCAGTGCCTTCGAAATGTTGCACTTGTACTAACTTCCACAATGTTCTCTGCCAGCTCATTCCAGACGCGTACCACATTCTGCGTGAAAACGCGGACCTTTAAGTAATATTCCCCTCTCTGCCTAAAACTTTTCCCTCTAGTTCTGGACACCCGCACACCAGCAAAAACCTTTTGTCTATTTGAACTATTCATGACCTTCATGATTTGGTAAACCTCTATAGGTCAACCTTCAGCCTTCAGCACTCCAGGGAGGCACGGCAGCACAGTGGTTAGCACTGCTACATCACAGCGCCAGAGACTTGAAATCAATTCCTGCCTGCGGCAACCATGCGTGTGGAGTTTACAAATTCTCCCCGTGTCTGCGTGGGTTTCTTCGAAACAGTCCAAGAATGTGAATGTTTGATGAATTGACCACGCTAAATTGCCTGTAGTGTTAGGTGAAGGGATAAATGTAAGGGTGTGGGTTGCCCTTCGTAGGGTCGGTGTGGACTTGTTGGTCCAAAGGGAGTGTTTCAGCACTGTAAGTAATCTAATGTAAAATCATCCCCAGCCTCTTCCTATAGCTAAAACCCTGGCAACATCCTCGTGAACCCTTTCAAGTTTTTTCACATCTTTCCGATAGGAAGGAGACAGGAATTGAACGCACTATTCCAATGTCCTGTGCAGCCCCAACATAACCTCCCTATCCCTGCAGTCAATACTCTGACCAATATAGGAAAGCGTACCAAACGCCTTCATTACTATCCTGACTACCTGCGACTCCACTTTCAATGAGCTATAAAATTGCACTCCAAGATCTCTTTGTTCAGTAACACTCCCTACGATCTTCCAATTAAGTGTGTAAGTCCTGCTAAGTTTGCTTTCCCAAAATGGACTGCACAGTGGCACAGGGGATAGTACTTCTGCCTCACAAACCAGGGTCCCTTGCGTGACTGTGTGGAGTTTGCTCATTCTCCCTGTGACTGTGTGGGTTTCCTCCGGGTTCTCCAGTTTCCTCCCACAGTCCAAAGATGTGCAGGTCAGGTGAATTCGCCATGCTAAATTGCCCATAGTGTTTGGGGCATTAGTTCGAGGAAAATGGGTCTAGTTAGGTTACTCTTCGGAGGTTTCAGTGTGGACTGGTTGGTCCAAAGCATTTGTTTCCACACTGTAGGGAATCAAATCTCAAAAAAAAATGCAGAACCTCACATTTATCGGAATTAAATTCCAACTGCCACTTCTCATCCCACGGGCCCATCTGATAAATGTCCAGTTGAAATCTGAGCTAACCTTTGTCGCTGTCCACTATACCTCCAATTTTGGTGTCTTCTGCAATTTTACTAACTTTTACCCTCACATCCAATTATTTATATAAACAACGAAATTCAGTGGACCCGGCACCAATTCTTGGGGAACTCTACTGGTGACAAGTGTCAGTTCTAATATGTCTTGTATGTAGAGTTTGTCCAACTATCTGGCTTGTAATTTCCAGCCTTATTGTTAAAAACTTTCTTCCACTCGCAGTTGCGATATTCCAGTTTTCTGGCAACCACTCAGAGTGTGGATAAAACAAGTTTATGCTCAGGACACTTTTCACTCATCTTCTTTTCTCAAAGTTCTTCCATGATTCTCAATTTAAATAGGGTTGTTGTCAACAGTTCACGCACCATTCTACTCAATATATCTTCTTATTAAAGTACAAAACATTCATGATGCATAGTTTTCCTTCAGTCACCATGGCGGCAGTAGCATCTCCCTCTTTCATAAATTGTCGTGTTACGATTCATGCAACTTGAAAACTATGGACGACCTTCTTCAGAATCAAATGTTACATCTCAAAAGAGACAAAGACTAAGTCACAAAAAGAATCATTCCAGTTACATGCTGAACATGAAATATCGCCTTAAAATTCGCTGTATGCTCTTGTAAATCCATTCTGAACACAAACACACCGGTAAATTAAACCCTCAATTCGACTGCACATCTCGGATTATTTCACTGTCTCTGGAAACTACGATAAGTTTTATGAGTTACGACATAAATCCTTTGACAGTTTAAGCAACGTAGATGCTGTCTGTATGTGTTGAATAATGAAGAGGGAATAAGGAGCGATGGTTGTAATGCAAAGCATTTTATTTGTAAATCTGTGAGATTTTGGACGAAAGTATAGCCAGAGAGATTAGCCGTGATTAAGAAGCTCTCTAGGTTAGTGGTCAAGTTATTTCGAGATTTAACTTGAAAAGCTGAG
Organism: Hemiscyllium ocellatum; assembly: GCF_020745735.1. Taxonomy (NCBI): domain Eukaryota; kingdom Metazoa; phylum Chordata; class Chondrichthyes; order Orectolobiformes; family Hemiscylliidae; genus Hemiscyllium; species Hemiscyllium ocellatum. The sequence goes on from NW_026867746.1 coordinate 46,471, forward strand.
ATTCGGTTATTCAAGCAATACTTGTCCTTACTATTTTTAAAACACCTCCACTGGAGAGAGATGATTCAAAACCTAACGGGTCCTGTCAGTTGGCTCCAGTCACGGAAGTGGGCCTGAAGGACCTAGTCTCAAGGCAGATAGAATCAGAGACAAGTGTAGCGTGGAAAAAGACCCTTCGGTTCAACCCGTCCATGCCAACTACATATCCCAACCCAATCTAGTCCCTCCTGCCACATGCTCCATATCCCTCCAAACCATTCCTATTCATATATTCATCCAAATGCTTCTTCAATGATGCAATTTTCTCAGCCTCCACGACTTCCTCTGGCAGCTCATTCTATACACGTACCACCCTCTGCATGAAAAAGTTGTCCCTGAAGTATGTTTTGCATTTTTCCCCTCTCACCCTAAACCTATGCCCTCCGGTTCTGGACTCCCGGACCCCAGGGAAAAAATGACTTTGTCTGTTTAACCTATCCATGCCCCTCATGATTTTGTAAACCTCTATAAGGTCACCCATCAGCCTCCAACGCTCAAGTGAATGTTGCTGTAGCCTGTTCAGCCTCTCCTTATCATTGATTGTTGACGACAGCAGAGCACACCTCAACTGCCCCGAATCGACACAATCCCCAAACTATGTTATACAGATGGCATAGCTCCAAACATATTCATTTTTCAAAGCCAAGATTTAATTCGTCTACAGTGATGCTTTCTGGAAAGCATGACTTATCCTTCCTGCAGAGATAGTATACAGCAAAATGAATATTTTATTATATTAACGGCATTAATAAGTCAACGCCTTATTTAAACATTAATTACCAATATTGCCAATGCAGGTATCATATAAACATAAATCTTGTGATGCCAAGTCGGTAACACAATGAGAATTCTGCGCTATGGTGACACAGTGGTTAGCGGTGCTATTTTGCAAGTGTTTAAAGACACAGGCTCAATTCCACCCTCGAGAAGCTGCATGTGTGGAGTTTGCACATTCTCTCTGCTGCCTTTTTTCCATGTGTGCTGGTTTTCTCCCACAACCCAAATATGGGCAGGTTAATTTAAATGGCCATGCCAAATTTGCCATCCGTTTTCGATACATGTAAATTCTGTGTAATGAGCAAATACAGGGCATGGATATGGATGGGTTATCCTTTAGTATGTCGCTGTGGACTTGTTGGGATGAAGAGCCTGTTTCCACACTGTGGACGTTCATATTCTAATTCTGTCTCGTCTAGCAGAAAGAAATAACGAAAGTAACATTCTCCACTTTAAGACATATAAGAGGACGTCTCACTGCCTGAGCCCTCACTTTCGCAACAGAGGATGCAGCTATTCCATTCCAGGCGCTAGCAAAACATCGACTATGAGAAAGCAAATATTTTGATTCTGTGTCAGCGAAATGGTGCTCACTCATGATTGTTTTGCCTTCCTAGGTAAAAAGCGAATCATGGAATAATCATAGCTATTTATTAAATGCCTGTCAGAGGAGACCATTCGTCACGAATGTGACAAGATTCATTTGCCAGAGAAACAAGACAGCGTGCCTCTTAAGGGCCCAGTGTCGTCTCACTATTGCAAGTAGTGTCCAGTGAAGAACGAATAAAATTATGGACTGAGAGAATCGTGGATTATAGGAAAAACAATTATTTTTCAAATGTGAAACCTTCTTGGAAACATTTACATGATCACTTCCAGCAAGTATTTTTTTTTTCACTTGATTCTTAATATCGGGCTTAGAGATGTAAGTTGGGAATTCAAAAAAATATGGTGAGATGTTAGACAACACTAAGTTTCACTCCAACAGCTTTACTTGAAAGCCCACTTTTTCGCGTTGTTATTCCTTTGCAAAGTTCAGTAGATTTCGCCATGAGTTAGGAGCAGTATTTCCAACCCTGTGATATCAAACAAACCTGCTGAACTTTAGTGTGGTGCCGTGTAACTTCTGATCCTATTCACCCCAATTCAAAACCGGCATCTCTGCATCATCACTGTTAGAAAATATGATCTGTGGGTATGATATATGTTTTTCATTTGAGGTGCCGTTAATGTTTGGGAATGGTTGAAAATGAGAGCCTGTAGCTAATATTTGTGTATCTCATGGGAACGGCCATATTGTGCTTATAACGTGAACATGAAATAAAATTCAGCATAGAATTTAACTGCCTTGCTCACTAACTCTCATTCACGATATCATCATTTTTGTAATAAAGAAGCCGTCAGTGCAAATATGGGAATAGATGAATCCCAACTCAGTACGATAGGGTAAACTACGATGCTTTTAAAATGTTATTAACTTGGGATAATTGTATGTGACAACATCAGTAGAAATTCCCTCTTTCATAAATTGTGACCAAGAAATGTTTTAGTCTGTTGTATGCTGACGGTTCTGATCCTTTTGTAAGTTTATGTTGTCCTTCTGTTTCTTTCAAAAGGTGTCATCAAGGCAAAAATGTCGATACGTCTGGAATGGTTACTTACAATTATGTCAGGGTGTTGGCTTGTTCGCCCGGCTCAGATATTTTTTTCCAATATTATTTCATTTTAGCTGGTAGACAGAAAAACTGTTTGCAGCAGCTAAGCTGCCACAGTGAAAACAGGTCGCATACTTCAAAAGATATTTCTGGTCTGATTCTTCCCTTTGAAATTTATCCTGCCTGTAAAGACATGATTTTGCATTTACTATTTACCATTTCTCAACTTGACTGCAAAAAAAAGTCAGCTTGTGCAAAGTTAGATATTTGAATGCGCAATGAGCGATGTGTTGCAGCAAAACATATCTGCAAGAAATGTCATAGTCTGCAACCACTGAGGCTCCAGCAGCAAAAAGCAAAAAAAAAACACAGGCATTTCTGGAAAGTGTAGCAGGTCTGGCGGCATCTGCAGAAGGAAATTAGAGTAAATGATGCATGTCAAGTCACCCTTCTTCATAAATAATATTTGTGTCGTTGGCTCAGTCATCTTGGCTTTTCCTTAGTTTTGATTACTGACATCCGCAAGTCATTCAGCTTTTTTATTCTAAGTTCAGAAGAACGGTGATAACGCTGAACTGATGGAGGATCCTTCAGATGGGTAACATGGTTGACAATTCCAGTAAATAAACAAATCTTTAGAATGCCTTGTAAATATCCCTGCTGCCTGGTGGTTTGGACAAGGCTAGAGACGTAAACGAAGGCACCCCGGACCCGAATATTCCCATTTGATTCAGGCATATGTATGGTGGATATCGCTGGAGTGATGCATCTGGTTAAACCATTCATCTTCTTATAAATCAGAATTTATTTACACACCACCGAAGGAAACATAAAACAAAATTAAACGGAATATAGAATAACGACTATTCGATAACTCAATCGACATTAGATTCCCCGCAGTCTAAAGCTATTCCAATTTCCTACAACATCCCGACAAACGCATCTCTTGGTGAAAAACGAAAGGTGCATTCAACCCCAGGTTCTTACAGGAGAGATGCCAGAGAGAGGTGGGATCACCCATTTTTCATTGACTGAAACTTGGCATCTCTTTTCCACTCAGCAGCTTCTCTCGATCCCCAGCTAAAACAAAAGAAAAAATGAGAATATAGCTGAATGGGAGAACTGGCCATTCTCCTTTCAGTGTACAAAGATTATTTTAAACTGAAACTAAAAAAATTGTCTTCTGCCTGATTGTTTCTTGAGGCAGAATCGGTTAGTCCCGAAAGCCATACATTTTCAGACCTTTTTTTTTTCATTTATGGGCGGCACGGTGGCAATGGGCGGCACGGTGGCACAGTGGTTAGCACTGCTGCCTCACGGTGCCTGAGACCCGGGTTCAATTCCCGACTCAGGCGACTGACTGTGTGGAGTTTGCACGTTCTCCCCGTGTCTGCGTGGGTTTCCTCCGGGTGCTCCGGTTTCCTCCCACAGTCCAAAGATGTGCGGGTCAGGTGAATTGGCCATGCTAAATTGCCCGTAGTGTTAGGTAAGGGGTAAATGTAAGGGTATGGGTGGGTTTCGCTTCGGCGGGTCGGTGTGGACTTGTTGGGCCGAAGGGCTTGTTTCCACACTGTAAGTCTAATCTAAACCTCTTGGAAGAGATTCATTGACAATAAAACTTCGTTAAAGGATTAGCATTGTCACACTTGGTCTAGGATGTCAGAGAAACAGCTGTAGAAAACTCTCCACGAGGAATACCAAAAGACAGAGTTAGTTCTTATTTACTGTACCAATGAGCTACGCAGGAAGGGTGTTAAGGTTCGGACGTCGGATTTTCAGCAGCTAGAATGAATGACTGGTCGACCACTATGAGCTGAGTCAAATGCGAATTCAGAAGCGAATGGACGACTCAGACAATAAGTCTAGTGAGTGTGTGCATGTCTTTTTGAATTCACCCTGAGTCAGTTCCCACTCGGCTCAATGAATTGAGTCAGAATCACAAAATCATTCAATTGACACATTCATACCTGCTCATCTGTGACATTCAGCCTCATTCCCAAGGGTTGGACACCATTAGCCAACACACCCTCTGATTAGGCTTGAACTCCCTCCACCAACCCATCGCCCGATTTGAAGAAAGAAACAACTAAAGATAAGTCATATCAGGTTCGTGGCGACGAAATGGAAACAGACAAATTAATTATTTCTGAAAGTGCATTTATAAACTGCAGGATGAATGCTATCACTGAAATACAGTATTTACCTTTTCAAATAACACATGTGCCAACTTTGTTCCATTTACATTTACACAGATTTTTACATCAGACAATTCAGCGAGGGTGAGTCTGCCTTTGCCTGATCAAGACGCGTAACAAATGAAACATGATACCATGTTGTGGGTCACTTTTCTTTTTTTCTTTGTCCAGTTCGTTCTCCGAGTACCGATTGAATGGGATGAATTCTTTCATTTTTCGAATATCTGATTGCACACTTCATTATATTTGTTGCTGCTGTTTCCCTTTCTCCTTACTATTGTTCATTGGGAGCAGCACTTCATCATACTTTATCCTCCATTGTCATTCTCCTCAGTTTCATTCCTCACCCAACTGAAAAGGATTGCTGATCCATCCCTAGTCCTCCTTCTCCTTTCTTGCAAGTCCTCATCTGGACACCTTGTTCCATTGCAAATATTTAATGTTGACTCTCCATCACTTAGATTTAGAAATCAACTGAATTACTTTTACAATGGCATATGTCGCAGCATATTTAAGCTGGTCTCTGAATTTCTTTTGAGTCACCACATAAATAAATGCATTTGTGCAGCAACTTAAGTTTCGCAGCATATATGCGACTTGTTCAAAGAGATCAAAAGCATCGTCATCCAAATGATAAGCGACATCAAAGTAATATAAAATATACATCAGCCAAAGAAGTAGGAAGCAGCCTGATATGGCAAAAAGTAAAATGACAGAGTTCTTTCTGCTCTCTATTTCTGGATCATTCTCTATTTTCCTCTGTTCCCTGAGTCCCTTCCTCACCTTAATGGTATGGAAGATGTGTCGCACGGTAAGAACATTGAGCAAGATAAGAAAAGCGAATGGTAAAATTGGTGTTAAAAATTTTTCAAAATAACGGAAACTAATCCATTGAGGTGCATCACGATAACTGTCCCTCGTAGTGCAGTACCATGGAACATTGTTGGTATACCTTTTCGGTTCAAATCGAAAGTAAATAGGAATGTTCTTTAAAAAAAAGAAAATGCATATTGTTGCTGTAACTCTCATTGCTGTTTTCTCAGTGCAATAATTAGTTTTCATGTGGTGAATACAAATGGCGACAAAACGATCAAAAGAAAAAGCGACAGTGAACCAGACAGAACAATCAATGGTTAAGCGGTTCAGGGCATAAACAATACTACAAACGGGAGTGATGTCCAGGAAACATCGTGGATAATAGTAGGAATTGAACTGATAAAGTATAACGTCAAATACAATGAACAGGAAATCTGATGCTGCCATGGCCACCAGATAGCGAATGGTGCAGGTAGAAAGTCCACACTTGCCCCCAGCTAAAAATACAATCGCCACTAGATTAACTGTAAAAGACAGAAAAAGGAAAGTGGACTTGAAGTTACCGATAACATATTTTCTGTGCCTGACCCGGAATCTAAGTGATCGGCATCAGCATAAACATTTTTGTTGTTCAGTGTCATATCAATTTTAAAGAATCTGAAACAAAGGATCAAAGTCTGAATTAATCCATTACACATTTCACAAAGGAATAGTGTGGAACATGATGACCATAATAAATGCAATATTTTACTGGGGTAAGCAGCAGCTGATTTTTCTGCTTTATATGGTGCTTTGGAAGGCTTGAATTCTCCTTCAAACCAAACATCCACACAAATGCACATGAAATTGTTAAAACAAAGAATTGAACGCTTCATGACAACAGTGGGCATTCTCTGAATCTTCCGAAGGTTATTTGCTTTGAAATGAATCTCGGTTGACATCTTGCCACCCAACACTCCATCAAAATACGTTCTATCATTTTTGCATTAAAGGAATAAGACGTTATTGCGTCAATGATTGTGATTCACTGCGTAACTCCTGCCAAATAAAAGACAGCCAAGCTAGATAAGGCGGCACGATACTATTAATGTTATTAACGATACTGTTAGAACGGCAATGGATATTATCAATGTTCACCTAAACCTTATCATTACGGCAAACATTTAAAAACTTGCACATGCTAGCAGAAAACATCAAATAATTTCATCACTTCCTCAGTCTGGTCGCTTAAAGTACGTTTGATCCCTCGCAACTCAAATACATATAATCGTCAATAAACAACCTCAACTTGATACATCCGTCTGAAAATCATGAAGTTAAATCATCCAATCAGAAAAAAATTCGAACATCCTGAACTGATGTGTGCGGCTTCGTTCCCTGAATGGTCATCCTCAACCAGCAGAAGTTCGAGTCATTACTGACTTCGTATCCAAAGAATACGGTCGAGCTGTCTTTCCCAAACGCATTCACTTTCCAAAACTCAAAATTGTAAGAACGAGGAGGCAGAATTTCGAAGAAACGGTTTCAATAACATTGAGCAGCGACATCTTGAGCCCCATGCAAGAATTGTGGCAACCATGGAAGTGACATCTCTCAGCCAAAAAGCAGAGAACATCTTGCCACCTGAGGATCAATGAATTCTTTTTTAGAAGAGCTAGGCTGAAGGATTATGAATCATTTGCAGACCACTGAAAATCTTTGTGTTACTGAGTCGCTCATAGCCACAAAGCAGGTCAAACGGACATCATAGCAGCACGGGTGACTTTCTCTCATTATGACCGAATCGGCAGTATGCTAATTCGTCAGCTTGGAGAAGAACAAACACAATTAAATGACTGAAACAGTGCCGCAGTCCTCCCAAACCAGGCCTCCTTTGGTAGGTGAAAAAACGCTATTCCATCACAGATTATTTGCCTTTCTGAGCGCATTGGCCCAGGTGTGATAACAGGGGTACCACAGCGTTGACGAGTACTTCAAACCGGTCTATGAACAGCAGGTATCTCTGTAAATTTGTTTACAAATACATCCAGAGCTTTCATCTCCAATATGCCAGTATGTTATCAGCAGCAACAGGAAGGAGCGTTCGACTGTATTCTTTGAATATGTAGTCAGTAATGACTAGAACTTCTGCTGGTTGAGGATGACCATTCAGGGAACCTAACCGCACAGGTCATCATAAAAATTATGACAATCATATATTTAAATTAATAGAATGATCGAACACTGACAGTGCAAATCGAGGCGATTTCATCCATCGACCCTGCGCTGACATTCCAAAGAGAAACACGCCGACACACACTCCCATACATTATCCCCTTTACTCCGCAATTACCATGGTCATTCCATCGAACATGCACATCTTTCATGGCCAACTCCATGCAATCACCTATGGCTGCAATCGCACCTGGGATTCTGGCACCGTGTGGAAGTAGTACTACACAAAGATGCATGCTAACCAAGGACAAAGTGATACTCCCAGACGTATGATATGTTAACAACATTCCAAAAACCATTAATGTTCGGAGGACAATAAATGGCATGATGAGAAACGTTACTTTCATCAAAGTTGTTTGAACCAATCTGGGGCGCTGCAGCCACGCCACTCTCCACACTTCTCCTATTAAATTTCACAACAGTGTAGGTTGTTTTAACTTCACAGTTCACATGAAAACTTTAGATCAAATAATTTAGCAAAGCATTTTATAGTCGGAACCCAATGCTCAACACTGCGCACAGTTATCTACCCTTACAAATATCATATTCCCAAGCATCCATTGTCTTAGCCACCAGGTAGTCCAAGCCATCCATGTTGAACTTCGCTTTTCACTTCACAATGACCTGCTCAATTCAGTTACTGTTCATGTTGTACCTGGTCTCCATGTGGAGCGAGCCGCCGGAGCACCAGCAACGCCCTTTAGATCAAGAAATTGGAATTATTAAATGTCAACAAGAAGTGTTTGTAATAAAACCCATTTACCGATGGTAAGCTTGGCAAAACCAGTGATAGGTAAATCATGCTCAACAGTTTCTTGAAAAACCAGAATTGGTACTCAGCGAAACACCATCACTGTGGCCTCCAGCAAACACATTCTATGCAGTATAGAGAAAGAGACAAAGTTGCTCATTACGGAGGAGTCTGCTGAAAGTCAAACATTTTACTTCAGTCTCAGTATGGGAGGACACTATCGTTTACTATTGCAATTTAATTTGCTGAAAAGAAAACAAAAACTAAACATCAGTCCAAGTGTGGAAGTGAGTACGATTCAATGCCTTGACTTATAAAACAGAGATTGTTACAAGACCTACCAGGAAACACCAACAATAGCAAGAATAGTGTAGAATACTTTTGCCACCAATTGCCTTGGAAGATGCATTGTGTTGTGTAAAACAATCTCTCCCCTCCGGCTGTAGGTAATGTGTCAGTACATTCTCGGAATTGATGATGCGACAGTTCAGAAATATTATTTTAAATTGTGTGCTCTGTCCACTGGGAAGCTGTAATTAGAACTGGAATCTTTCTTTCTAATTATTTTGAACAAAAGCATTACGACAGATTTTCCGTAATGATGCAGTGTCACAAATTTAGATTTGTGTTCGTATTTCAATACCCCAAGGAACGGATCAACGTGGTCATGATCCTGAGATTGTCTCCAAGCAGCAATATTGCATTATTTTCATGCGCTTTAATTCCAAGCAATATCCAAACACTTTTATTAACCTTTTTTTCAGAGATAACTTTTAATTTGCGGCCACCTTTCAGTGACTAATTATAATATATGTAGAGAGTTTTTTTTACTGCACACTGTCAGACAATAATTTCCTTGTTAATTCAGTATGTGATGGGGACTGGCCCATTGACAAGGCTATTTTGCCCTTGTTATTTTTCAAAAGGATTATTGATGGCAGAGGTGCCAGATTGTTACATCTCGCTAATTTAATAATGGTCAACAAGTACAGCTTATGTTAACAACCAGAGGAGGTCTTTAGTGTTTTGTTTAAGCAGTTGTACTACGAACTGGTAGTGGCCAGTTCTCCCAGCTCTCTTTGTATTCTAGTTTGGTTTTGTTTGAAGCTGCTGGTCAATGAAAATCTGCTGGAGTGAAAGGAGCGAAAGGTTACTGGATTGAGTAGAGTTTGTCTGACACTTTCTCTCTCTGACATCTTTCCTTTGAGAATCTGTTTTATTTTACGGTTTTACCAAGACGACTGCGTGAACTTGGAATATCATCCCCGAATGGCCTTACTTCCACTCCTATGTCTTTTATGTTTCCCCTCTCCCCCCGAACCCATGCCTTCTATTTCTGGACTCCCCGACACCAGGGAAAAATACTTTGCCTGTTTGCCCTATCCATGCCCCTCATAATATTGTAAATCTCTATGAGATCATTCCTCAAGTTCTGACACTTCAGAGAAAATAGACCCTGCCTGTTCAGCCTCTCCCTATGTCTCAAATCCTCCAATCCTGGCAACATTCTTCTACATCTTTCCCGAACCCTTTGAAGATTCACAACTTCTTTCCGATAGGAAGGAGACCAGAATTACACACAATATTCCAACAGTGGCCTAACCAATATACGGTACAGCCATAACATGACCTCCCAAATGTTGTATTCATTAGTCTGAGCAATAAAAGAAAGGATATCAAACACTTTCATCACTATCCTATCTACCTGCGACTCCACATCTTTGTACCTGCACTTCAAGGTTTCTTTGTTCAGCAACACTCCCTCAGACCTTACCATTAAGTGGAAACATCCTGCTAAGATTTACTTTCCCAAGATGCAACACCTCGCATTTATCTGAATTATCTCTATCTGCCACTTCTCAGCTCATTTTCCCATTTTGTCAAGATCCTGTTGCAATCTGAAGTATCCCTCTTCGCTGTCCACCACAACTCCAATTTTGGTGTCATGTGCAAACTTACTAACTGTACCTCTTCTGCTCGCATCCAAATCATTTATCTGAATGACAAAAAGTAGAGGACCCAGCATCGATCCTTGAGACACTCCACTGGTCACAAGCATCCAGTCTGAAAAGAAACCCACCACCACCAACCTCTGTCTTCTACCTTTGAGCCAGTTCTGTATCCAAATGACTCGTTCTCGCTGAATTCCATGAGATCTAACCTTGCTAATCAGTCTCCCAAGTGAATGTTGTCGAACGCCTTCCTGGAGTCCAAATAGATCACATTTCCTGCTCTGTCCTCATCAATACTCTTTGTTACTTCTTCAAAAAGCTCAATCAAGTTTGTGAGACAAGACTTCCCACGCGCAAAGACTTCCATCCCGACCTCGCTACATCGATGACTGTATCGGCGCTGCCTCGTGCTCCCACGAGGAGGTTGAACAGTTCATCAACTTTACTAACACCTTCCATCCCGACCTGAAATTCACCTGGACTGTCTCAGACTCCTCCCTCCCCTTCCTAGACCTTTCCATTTCTATCTCGGGCGACCGACTCAACACAGACATCTATTATAAACCGACTGACTCCCACAGCTACCTGGACTACACCTCCTCCCACCCTGCCCCCTGTAAAAACGCCATCCCATATTCCCAATTCCTTCGTCTCCGCCGCATCTGCTCCCAGGAGGAAAAAAGAACCCCACTGGTTCTCACCTACCACCCCACCAACCTGCGCATACAACGTATTATCCGCCGCCATTTCCGCCACCTCCAAACGGACCCCACCACCAAGGATATATTTCCCTCCCCTCCCCTATCAGCGTTCCGCAAGGACCACTCCCTTCGTGACTCCCTTGTCAGATCCACACCCCCCACCAACCCAACCTCCACCCCCGGCACCTTCCCCTGCAACCGCAGGAAATGTAAAACTTGCGCCCACACCTCCACACTCACTTCCCTCCAAGGCCCCAAGGGATCCTTCCATATCCGCCACAAGTTCACCTGTACCTCCACACACATCATCTATTGCATCCGCTGCACCCGATGTGGCCTCCTCTATATTGGTGAGACAGGCCGCTTACTTGCGGAACGCTTCAGAGAACACCTCTGGGCCGCCCGAACCAACCAACCCAATCACCCCGTGGCTCAACACTTTAACTCCCCCTCCCACTCCACCGAGGACATGCAGGTCCTTGGACTCCTCCACCGGCAGAACACAACTACACGACGGCTGGAGGAGGAGCGCCTCATCTTCCGCCTGGGAACCCTCCAACCACAAGGTATGAATTCAGATTTCTCCAGCTTCCTCATTTCCCCTCCCCCCCACCTTGTCTCAGTCGGTTCCCTTAACTCAGCACCGCCCTCCTAACCTGCAATCCTCTTCCTGACCTCTCCGCCCCCACCCCACTCCGGCCTATCACCCTCACCTTGACCTCCTTCCACCTATCCCACCTCCATCGCCCCTCCCCCTAGTCCCTCCTCCCTACCTTTTATCTCAGCCGGCTTGGCTCTCTCTCTCTTATTCCTGATGAAGGGCTTATGCTCGAAACGTCGAATTCTCTATTCCTGAGATGCTGCCTAACCTGCTGTGCTTTGACCAGCAACACATTTGCAGCTGTGATCTCCAGCATCTGCAGACCTCATTTTTTACTCGAATATTCTAAATACATGTACATCCTGTCCCTCAGCATTTCCTCCAATGACATGCCCACCACTGAGGTCAAGCTTACCGGTCGAGAGATCCCTGGCTTGTCCTTACCATGCTTCTTAAACAGTGGCACCACGTTTGTTAACCTCCAGTCTTCTGGCATCTCGCCTGTGACAAAATCTCAGTAAAAGAGCAAGTGGACAATTAATTGCCATGTGATTGTGCTGGCACATACATCTGAACATTGTCAGCTTCAACAAATGAAAATATTTTTTTCTTCTGCCAGAGATCAGATTGGTCTTCCGAGGATGTGATCCTTGCATGAGAGCACATTTTCTGGGAGAAGAACAGCCTAATCACATCAGCTGTTGTAAAACTCAGCTCAGCTTTACTCTGGTTTGGTTCGTTTTGCTTTGGTTTTAGCAAGAGCTGTTGACATGTGCATACTCAGTTCGTTGTCAGATCGATGAGACTTCAAACTACGAAGATAGTTATTTGAGATCTTCCAAAATCATGAAGTGTGGAGAAAATGAAGAAACGGTTCGAAGTGAATTTAGCTCAGCAACTGAAAGAATTGGCGGGAGATAACAAAATTGGTAAATGTTAGGAGTCGAGCCTTCGCTTACAAGAGCATATGGCAACCGAGCTCAGAGGCAAATGGAATTCTACCCGATAAATGTGAGATCATTAATTCGTATTGTTTGACGAGAACAAAGACGGAAAGTGAATACATAATGAATGGTACGATTCTGGGAAGCATTGAGAATCAGAGGGACTTTGGTTTGAATCGATATCAGTCCATTAAGATATTAGCACAGATGAATTAAATGATTATGAAGACATATTCGTTATTTGGTGTTATTAAGTCTGGCGCAGAGTTTAATAGTAGTATGGTGTGGCTGTAAACCTGATAAAACATCCGTTAGACTGCATAGTAAACATATTGTGTGCAGTTCTGGAATCCAAATCTCGCACTGGATCACACTGGAAAGGATGAAAAAAGATGTTCAACACAATGCTGCCTGGCACTGAAAAAATTCCGATATCGAAGAGAGATTGGACTGATTCCTGGATGTTTTACAGCGAGCAATGGAGACTGAGAGGAAACATGGTTGACATGTGATAAATGGTGAAGAGTGCAGTGTGATGATGCAGCTCCCTTAACGAGATTATGTTCCTTGATTTTTTTTTCCGAAATGGATTTAGAAAGACAGGGTTTCTGAAGTGTCTGCGTTAATCTACAAGAAGAAGCTTTTATTTTTTTAAAAAAATACTTTGACAATGAAAATGGTGTTTTCCTTCTCTCAGCTCAGCTTTACTCTGGTTTGATTTGGTTTGTTTTGGTTTTAGCAAGCAGTTTTTGTTTTCAGGTTTCCTTTCAAGGACAGAGTTCCATGCTGATTCTGTGTCTCTGATATCTTTTATGCGAGAATCTGTGTTTGAATTTAACTTATTTTTGTCAAAGTGTGTTTATGGTCGTTTTTTCAAGAATTTGGGACAACATCAACAAGTTACGGTAATCTGTTAGGTTTTTGGATAGCTTAAGTTATTTAATATGCTGTACGCTTTTGTGTGTGTTTCATTCGGTGATGTTGCACATGAATTCTGTTTTGGGTATAACTAATTAACTGGGCCACCTCTAGCACTTGTGGAATATCCACTGAACACCCACTTAAAATAACTAGAACAGTTACGTTCCAAGCTGCTTTCTTAAAATATTTTTATTGGAGCTGCCTTGGTCAATCTAGATTTTGTGGCTGTTAGCGTGATTTGTTCTATATTTAGAATTTAAGATTAAATTTGCTGGACTCAAGGGCAGAGAATGGTAGGTATTTATGCCTTTTTAACCGGTATTTCAATTCAGTAATTTTAAAATGTAATAGGGTGTGAAAGAAATGACTCTGGTGGCTTCACAAAAGGAGAACGAGGAAAAGCATTGACAGTCAAGTTGGAGTTGGAGCTGCCATCTTGCGTGAGGTAAGGAGTGATATTTATTGCAATCACTCGGAATTTACGTTTGCTGAAAACGTCCTCAGAATCTTTGGATATGGCTAAAATCCAATTGAAAATGCAACTGCCTGAATTAGATGAAAAAGGAGCAAAATTTATGAAGCTGTTTCCAATGCAGTGAAGCAAAGGAAGGAGGAAAAGAACGAATTGCTTTAGCAGAACGAAAACACAAAAAAAGAGAAAAGAACGAAAGGAGAGAGAGAAAAGGAAGAAAGAAAAGAAGTTTGAACTTCATACATTGATGGTTAGATAGTAAAATTAGCTGAGTAGAATGGAGATAAAGCCTGTCGGCAAGTAGGCCTGAGGATGAGCAAACTTATAGTTGTCAAATGCCTATTGGGGATCTGTTTAAAAGTATTCAGCCTACGTTTGATAAGAAAGTCTTGGAAGCCGTTTCCATCTCATTTGAGAAGGTGGCAAAACAAGCCAAATGGCCAATGACCATGTTGGTTTTGTTATTCCAAATAAATGCATTTAGTGATATATTGGTAGCACTATCAGTGGAGTAATCTGGGACATATGAGGAGGTAAAGAAAGCTATTTTAGGTATGTATCAGCTTTTGCCAGAAGCCGCCTGATAATGATTCAGCAATCTGAAGCCTGGTCAAACCTGTGTTGCGTTTGAAATGATCAATAAAAAGTAATTTCCATAGAAGAAAAGGCGATTTAAAATAGAGCAAAGGTACCACCCTCTTGGAGAGACAATATTTTTCGAGGAGTTCAAAAATTCGCTACTTGAAAAGAGAAGTCATGTGGAATAGCAGAGAGTGGCAACGGCAATATCAGAGGCTGTAATGGCTGGTGATTACGTCTTGGTTCCAGTATTAATTTCAATCCATGAGGAAAATGGATTGGGGAAAAGTGAAATCCACACATATTCAGAGAAACGTACGACTTGGTGAAGATCATAAAGATAACATATTACAGAAGAAAAGGAAATCGTGGAAGGGATAAGAGAAGTTAAAACAAGGTATTTTTCACCGCAGAGAGCGGCGCGAGCTGGGCGGAAGTGAGGTTGGAGCGCAGAGCTGGTCGGGAAGGTAAGTGATAGGTATTTGAGTGGGTGTGTTCGAGACCCCAGGCCCTAATTCGTAGGGCCTCCATCCCATCCTCCTCCTCTAACCTAACTTTAAAGTCCACAGGTAAGCGACTCAGTGTTATTGACTCAGTGTTCTTGTTTTGGAGACAAAGTGTACAGTCATGGCAGCGCAGGCAGTGGAATGTTCCTACTGCAGGATGTTTGAGGTAGGGGTGACCACCGATACTCCTGCCGACTTCGTCTGCAGGAAATGCAGTCAGATCCTACTCCTCACCGAACGTGTTAGGGAACTGGAACTGAAGTTGGATGACCTGAGGATTATTCGAGAGGCTGAGAGGGTGATTGATAGAAGCTACAGGGACATAGTTACGCCGGAGAACAGAGGTAGCTGGGTAACAGTTAGAGGTGGGAAGGGGAAGAAGCAGGCAGTGCAGGGTTCCCCTGTGGTGGTTTCCCCTAAACAATAAGTATACAGCTTTTGAAACTGTTGGGGGGAAAGCATTGCAGGTGTACGCTGCAGTGACAGGGTCTGTGGCGTGAGGTCTGGCTCTGAGACTCAGAAGGGAAAGGGGGAGAGGAGGAGAGCGCTAGTTATAGGAGACTCTCTAGTTAGAGGGACGGACAGGCGGTTCTGTGGACATGGGCGAGACTCTCGGATGGTTTGTTGCCTCCCGGGTGCTAGGGTCCGAGACGTCTCGGAGCATGACTTCAGAATCCTTAAGGGGGAGGGTATGCAGCCAGAAGTCGTGGTACACACTGGCAGCAACGACATAGGTAGGAAGAGGGGTGGGGAGGTCATTCAAGAGCTCAGGGAGTTAGGCTGGAAGCTAAAAGCTAGGACAGACAGAGTCGTCATCTCTGGGTTGTTGCCGGTGCCACGTGACAGTGAGGCAAGGAATAGGGAGAGCGTGCAGTTGAACACGTGGCTGCAAGGATGGTGTAGGAGGGAGGGATTCACGTATTTGGACAATTGGACTGCACTCTGGGGAAGGTGGGACCTGTACAAACAGGACGGGTTGCACCTGAACCAGAAGAGCACCAATATCCTGGGGGGTAGGTTTGCTAGCACTCTTCGGGGGGGTTTAAACTAATTTGGCAGGGGGATGGGTTCCGGACTTGTAGTCCAGCAAGTAAGCTAGCTGTTTGTCAGGATGTCCAAGAATGTAGGGAGGCTGTGGAGAAGGGAGCACTGACAGGGAATACTAGCGGACACAGAGATGGGCTCAAGTGTGCATACTTCAATGCAAGGAGTATCGGAAATATGTTTGGTGAACTTAAGGCATGGCCCGGTACCTGGGTCTATGATGTTGTGGCCATCACGGAAACGTGGATAGATGAGGGACAGAAATGGTTGTTGGAGGTTCCTGGTTACAGATGTTTCAGTAAGATTAGGGAGGGTGGTAAAAAAGGAGGGGGTGGCATTGCTAATTAGAAATGGTATAACGGCTGCAGAAAGGAAGTTTGAGGGGATCTCCCTTTGGAGGTAGTATGGGCTGAAGTCAGAAATAGGAAAGGTGCAGTCACCTTGTTGGGTGTTTACTATAGGCCCCCCAATAGCAGCAGAGATATGGAGAAACAGATTGGGAAACAGATTTTGGAAAGGTGCAGAAGCCACAGAGTCGTAGTCATGGGCGACTTCAACTTCCCAAATATTGATTGGAAGCTCTTTAGATCAAGTAGATTGGATGGGGCGGTGTTTGTGCAGTGTGTCCAGGAAGCTTTTCTAACTCAGTATGTAGATTGTCCAACCAGAGGGGAGGCCATATTGGATTTGGTACTCGGTAATGAACCGGGACAAATGATGGGCTTGTTAGTGGGTGAACATTTTGGTGATGGTGACCACAATTCTGTGACTTTCACCTTGGTTACGGGGAGAGATAAGTGCGCACAACAGGGTAGATTTTACAATTGGGGGAAGGGAAATTACGATGCTGTAAGACAGGATTTGAGGAGCATAAGTTGGGAGCATAGGTTGTCAGGGAAGGATGTGGTGGAAATGTGGAACTTTTTCAAGAAGCAGATATGACGTGTCCTTGATATGTATGTACCTATCAGGCAGGAAAGAAATGGTCGTGTGAGGGAGCCTTGGTTGACGAGGGAGGTTGAATGTCTAGTAAAGAGGAAGAAGGAAACTTACATAAGGTTGAGGAAACAGGGTTCAGACAGAGCAGTGGAGGGATACAGGATAGCCAGAAGGGACCTGAAGAAAGGGATTAGGAGAGCTAAGAGAGGGCATGAAAAATCCTTGGCGGATAGGATCAAGGATAACCCCAAGGCATTTTATGCGTATGTGAGAAACATGAGAATGATGAGAACGAGGGTAGGTCTGATCAAGGACAGTAGTGGGAGATTGTGTATTGAGTCAGAAGAGATCGGAGAGGTCTTGAATGAGTACTTTTCTTCAGTATTTCCGAACGAGAGGGACCGTATTGTTAAAGAGGAGAGTGTGAAACGGGCTGGTAAGCTAGAAGAGATACTTGTTAGGAAGGAAGATGTGTTGGACATTTTGAACAACTTGAGGATAGACAAGTCCCCCGGGCCTGACGGGATATATACTAGCATTATGTGGGAAGCAACAGAGGAAATTGCAGTACCCTTGGCAATGATCTTTTCGTCTTCATTGTCAACGGGGGTGGTACCAGGGGACTGGAGAGTAGCGAATGTTGTGCCCCTGTTCAAAAAAGGGAATAGGGATAACCCCGGGAATTATAGGCCAGTTGGTCTTACTTCTGTGGTAGGCAAAGTAATGGAAAGGGTACTGAGGGATCGGATTTATGAGTATCTGGAAAGACACTGCTTGATTAGGGACAGCCAGCACGGATTTGTGAAGGGTAGGTCTTGCCTTACAAGTCTTATTGAATTCTTTGAGGAGGTGACCAAGCATGTGGAAGAGGGTAGAGCAGTGGATATAGTGTACATGGATTTTAGTAAGGCCTTTGATAAGATTCCCAATGGTAGGCTTATGCGGAAAGTAAGGAGGCATGGGATAGAGGGAAATTTGGCCAATTGGATAGAAAACTGGTTAACCGGTCGAAGTCAGAGAGTGGTGGTAGATGTTAAATATTCAGCCTGGAGCCCAGTTACAAGTGGAGTTCCGCAGGGATCAGTTCTGGGTCCTCTGCTGTTTGTAATTTTTATTAATGACTTGGATGTGGGAGTCGAAGGGTGGGTCAGTAAATTTGCAGATGATAAGAAGATTGGTGGAGTTGTGGACAGTGACGAGGGCTGTTGTCGGCTGCAAAGGGACTTAGATGCAGAGCTGGGCTGAGGAGTGGCAGATGGAGTTCAACCCTGGCAAGTGTGAGGTTGTCCATTTTGGAAGAACAAAACGAATGCGAAATGCAGGGTTAACGGTAGGGTTCTTTGTCAGGTGGAGGAACAGAGGGATCTTGGGGTCTATGTACATAGATCTTTGAAAGTTGCCACTCAGGTGGATAGAGCTTGTAAGAAGGCCTATGGTATAATAGCGTTCATTAGCAGAAGGATTGAATTCAAGAGTCGTGAAGTGATGTTGCAGCTGTACAGGACTTTGGTTAGACCACATTTGGAGTACTGTGTGCAGTTCTGGTCGCCTCACTTTAGGAAAGATGTGGAAGCTTTGGAGAGGGTGCAGAGAAGATTTACCAGGATGTTGCCTGGAATGGAGAATAGGTCGTACGAGGATAGGTTGAGAGTTCTCGGCCTTTTCTCGTTGGAACGGCGAAGGATGAGGGGTGACTTAATAGAGGTTTATAAGTTGATCAGAGGAATAGATAGAGTAGACAGTCAGAAGCTTTTTCCCCGGATACAACAGAGTGTTACAAGGGGATATAAATTTAAGGTGAAGGGTGGGTTCTTTACCCAGAGAGTGGTGGGGGCATGGAATGCGCTGCCCGTGGGAGTGGTAGAGTCAGAATCATTGGCGACCTTTAAGCGGCAATTGGATAGGTACATGGATGGGTGCTTAATCTAGGATAGATGTTCGGCACAACATCGTGGGCCGAAGGGCCTGTTCTGTGCTGTATTGTTCTATGTTCTATGTTCTAAGGTCTGACGGTTTCACTGAGATAAAGAAGGCCACGTGAAATCAAAAGTTATACTCTCTAACAAATTGAATTAAACGCAGTACTCCAAGTGTGGCCTAACCAAAATCTGATAAATCTGCATTCAGTTCCCTGACCAATAAAGGTAAGCATGCCTAAGCCTTCTTTACTGCCCTATCGACTTATGTGACCAAGTTTAGGAAACAATAGAAATGAAGCATATGTTCCTTCTGCACATCAATGCTGTTCGGGGTTCTGCCATCAACTACATGCTTCTCCTCAAGATTTAATCTGCCTCAGTGCAACACCTAAATACCATTTGATATTTCTCTGCCCAAATCCGCAACTGAATTATATCCCGCTGCAATGTCTGGTGGTTTTCTAAAGTATACAGTTCCACCGATAGTTTTAATTTCCACAACTTATTAACCCACCCATCTTGACTTGACAACTTGCTTGGAGACATGCGAGCGCCAGTGCAGAGTGATGACCGATAAGGTGGCTGGACATTAGAAAGGCTGCGATGATCGGGTTTCGGTAAGAATAAACATGATTTAGATTAAAGGCATAATCGAGTCTAATGCCCATGCTTTGCCCCTTTCAATGAAATCTAAATTCAGTTTAAATTCACGACCTCACTCCAAATGGTGTGTTTCATTCCCTGGAAAGCGAGCCTATTTTGTGTGTGCGTATTCTTTTACCCGAGTATTCACCCAAGTATTCAAAACTATGTTTTACTCTCCATGTATTTTGGAGAAACTGAGAACATGGAATAGAACATGGCCAGTGGGCCGATTGCTCATTTTCCGACATTCAATCTGAGCACTCTTGATCATCCAACTCAGGTAATTATTACAGCACGTTTTCTCTGTTTCGTTGACTCCTTTAGTCTGAAGAATAAGATTCATCTCCATTTCGAAAACAGTCCATGTTTTGACGTAAACTGTTTCTCGTGCCTAGGCATTCCACTGGCACGTCATTTTCTGGGTAAACATATTTCTTCTCAACTCAGTCCCATATGTTTCATATTCCAGACTGTGTGCCTCTGTTTGATTTCCTGGCGATCCAGGAATTTCAGAGATACGAATGGTGGGACAGTTACCAATTCTGGATGCCAGATTTAACAATGGAGAAGGGAGTCACTTTATTTTCTGAGATTGACTAGGGTGCCAGACATGCGAGTGGATAATGAAATTTCAACAGTACGTAGAGTGCTAGGGTAGTGTAGAGATACAACAGAGTTGGATGCAAGCAGAGAGTATTGAGTGTCAAGAGAACAGATCATTGAGTGACAGAAAAGTTCAGGTAGATAAGAACATTTTGCACTGGCATACAGTTCAGGACCAAAGGTTTGGAATTCATGTGAGATTGTTTGCTAGGCTGTAAGGTTCAGTTTCACACGTTTGCGCAGTAGGTATCTTCATCAGTGAGCCTCCAGGGAAGGGCTAGTGTCATGTCCCACTTTCGATTTATGAGTTTAGGTTATTTTTGATGTTTGGTGATGTCATTTCCCTTTCATGTTCTCAGAGCATGGTAAATGGGGTCCATATCGACGTGTGTTTTTGACAGGGTTCCAGTTGGAATGTCATGGTTCTGGCAATTCTAGCGCATGTCACTCTTTGGCTTGTCTGACAATGGATGCGCTGCCCCAGTCAAAATGGTGTTCTTCCTCATCTGTACGTAAGGATATTAGTGATACTGGGTCATATGTTTTTGTGGATAGTTTATATATCATTGTGACTAGTTTTCTGCTTCGTTGTACAAAGTAGCGTTTGTTACAGCCCTTGCAAGTTATTGTTCTGACTGTCTTATCGTATACTTCAAGTTCATTAACTGCTGTTCAAGTGTGCTCTTGGGTTTGTGTGCTAAAATGATGTCAAGTTGTAAGAGTGGTCTGGAAGTTATTTCGGAGATGTCTTTGATGGAGGGAAAATGGCTCGGGGTTCTGGTGACTGGATATTTTGCTTAGCAATCGGCTTACTTCGTTTATTGTGTAGCCACTCTTCTTGAAAGTGATGTACAAGTCGTTTTTGTTCTATTCTTCATAGTGAATCGACGCTGCAATGTATGGTGGCTTGTTGAACCAATGTCCTAATGCAGCTTCATTTCTGGGTGTTTGGATGATTGCTTCTATCGTTCAGTATTTGGTTCGTGTCTGTTTTTTTTTCCTTTGGTCTCAAAGTTATTTTTTAAATTCCCCACTGACTGTTCTCCTGTGACACCTAGTAATTACGGTTTGTTGTTGTTTTTGTAAATGCTATGCCAATAGGAATATTATTGATGGTCATGAAGTTTTCCACTAATTTATTACGTTTAGTGATGACAAAAGTATCATCGACATAGCAGAACCAAAGTTTGGGTTGGATGGTTGGGAAAGCTGTTTGTTTGACACTCTGCATTACTGCATCTGCGAGGAACCCTGATACCGGTGATACCATTGATATTCCGTTGATTTACATGAGGGACTTGTTATGGAAAGTGATGTGGGAGATGAGGCATAGGTCTATTAGTTTGAGTATGTTATCTTTGCTGTTGAAGATGGTGGTGTCTAGTATTTGTATCTTTTTTCATCTCACAGCGTAGTCGGTGTTTCTTTGCTCAGGATGATGATGATGATGGAGGTGAATTTGTCTTTTGCATGAAAAGAGATCATTTTTTCATCTTCTTATTCTTGGAGTCTTTAATGGTGTTCAGGAATTCTTAGGTGGAGATAATGGAGTGCCGTGTGTGCTATCCTACTTGTTCTGGCATGTCGTCGAGTTCCTTGGCTAGTCTGTACGTTGTTGATTACTGTAGTGAGACCATGGGTCTGAGAGGGCCTCCTGTTGTCAGAATATTGGGTTGTCTGTCAAATCCTGACGTGTTAAATCATTCTGGTTCATTTTTTTATTGGAACTCTGTCTTATTTAATTCTCCTGATTTCGTAAGGCTGTGCTTGTGCTATCTTGTTGTCGGCATGGGTCTATTGCCATCTATTAGTAAGTGTTCGTATCTGCAATCGGTGCGTTCACTTTTTCATCGTCATCTGATTTATTTCAAAGCACTATCCAGCGTCCATTCTCTGTGGATAGCATTACAATATTTATGTTTTATTTGAGTCATTTTATTACTTTCCTATCTTGGGAATTGGGTGTGTTTTTTTTACTTTGCCCTGCTTAATACTGATACAACTGTCTATCTGATGGTTTTCTGAATTTCCTGCGTGAATTCCTGGTCTTTCAGTGTTGCTTCGAATGCTGCGTAGAAAGCCTTCTTTTTCGCGAATGTGAAGTCGAAATTTTATCCTCTTACTAAGGCGGCCTTTTAATGCTGCTAAGAACGAATTCTCCTCACTTCACTTTCAATAACAACACCTACACGCAAATGAAAGAAACTCCAACGGTATCACCAATATCAGAGTTCCTAGCAACGCGATAATATGGAGACATGAGCAAACAGCTCTTTCAACCATGCTACCCAAACTTTGGTTCCCTTACAAAGATGACATATTTTCATTACTAAATAAAACAATTTAGAAGAAACTTTCATGATGATCAATAATATCATAACTAGCATTAAAGTCAGAAAGGAGGAAAAAAAACAACAAACTTATGTTCTCAGATGTTACTCTACAACGAACAGTCATTGGAGAACTGCAAGCCAGCGTCTACAGGAAAACGACACATAGGGATCAGATACTCAACTACCGAAACAATCATTCCTACTCCCACATACGAAGCTGCATTGGAGCATTAGGTCAACGTGCCACCACGTATTGCAGCACGAGGAAGTACAAAAAGCAGAAGGAAAGAGCCGATAGAGCATTTCCAAGAAGAACAGGTGGGCTATAAGTACAGACCGCCATTTTCTCAGCAACAAACACAAACAAGCTGATAATAGGAGTCCAGAAACCATAGCAATTTTACGCTACGTCACAGTCATCTCGGAAATGATTTCAAATTACTCAGACCTCTTGGCATCATGATATTGCACAAGCCCAACTCAGTTAAACATCACATAATGAACAGAAAAACACTCAACAGACAACAAACGAAACTACCCTCATTTATAAAATTCCTTACAAGGATTGTTGTAAACACTACATTGGAGAAAAAGACGGAAAACCCAACAACGTGACACATGATAATGATATAGCCACAAAAAAAAAGACGTGACCCACTATCACTCGTATCTTTACATACAGACAAGGAAGGACCTTGTCTAGGACAACACGTCCATACCAGGCACGCTAAACAGAGGCACGCACGAAAATTCCTGGAAGCATGGCATGCTGACACTAGCCCTATCAACAAACACATCGATATGGATCCCACCGACCATCACTTGAGAGAAGAAACCGGAAATAACATCACCAAACCCCAGAAGAAACCGAGTCCCATAAATAATAAGCAGGAGATAATACCAACACTTCCACAGAGGCTCACTGATGGTGTCACCTTTGAACATTGCAGCTCAGCAAGCAAACTCACATCCAGGACTTCAACTTGAGCTACAAATCTTTTCCAAGTTCGCTAAAAGTTTGGAATGTTTCAACTTGAAGGGACTGTCATGACACAAACCAACATTATTTTCGTTGGATAATATGTTCACCGATTTGAAAGGCCGCAATACCGGCTATTCACGATGACGATCATTACCAATTTAACTAAAGCTGAACGAAAACGCTGGCGAAATTTGTTATAATATCTCAGTGCCATTCAATGTTTTAGATACAAATACAAATCCATTGCGTGCAACTAGCATCTAAAAAGAATTGGGATCAGTTTATGGAGGATCATTATTTGAACAGGCTCACGCGTTAACACGAGGAGAAAGTGAGGACTGCAGATGCTGGAGATCAGAGAAGATCGTAGGGTGCTGGAAAAGAACTGTTGGTCAAGCCACAACCGAAGAAAAGGAGAATCGACGTTTCAGGCAAGAGCCCGTCATCGGGATTCCGCATGAAGGGCTTGTGATCGAAACGTCGGTTCTCATTCTCCTTGGATGCTGCCTGACCTGCTGTGCTCTTCTAGCATCCCGCTCTTGACTGACGGGTTAATACTAACATTGCAAGAAAGACAAAGTGAGTGAGCAATGGATCTAAATTTAAGCACACTTCATGTCAAAATGAGTATACGTTAAAATGTTAATGTGTGTCATCTAAAACGGCCATGAATTGCTCACTTTGGGATTTCCTCTGCATTTGACCTTCTCCAGATCTGAGGTGCGGTTTGCAGCAAAAGAACTTCCAAGCATTAAATAAAAAACGCAGAACTGAGATTACAGGTTGTCTCATGTTATCCGCTTTTCACATAAGAAAGGGGAGGACAGCGTAAGGTTTCCAATGGTATGGACTGCTCTTCTGAAGACATGTGAAACCTTGGTAATAATTCTGAAATCTTGGCCCACCCCTGTTGAAGGAACTGATGCTCTATTAACAAAGAACATAGAATTGTTCCGTACAGAACAGGCCCTTCAGACCTTGATGCTGAGCCGAAGTTTTACCCTACTCTAAGATCAAACACTGTGAGTCAATGACGAGAGTAAGTTTAGGGCCAAGTAAGGATAGTATTGGGAAGTTGTTGTGGAGTCAGAGGAGATAGGGGAAGAACTAACTGAATATTATTCGACAGTATTCACTCTAGTTAACGATAATGTTGTCGAGGGGATTACTGAGATACAGACTACTAGATTAGGTGTGATTATGTTCACAAGGAAGAGGTATTAGAGATCCTGCAGAGTTTGAAATTAAATAGGTCTCCTGGGCCAGATGGGATTTATCATAGGAAACTCTTGGAGGCCAGGGAGGAGATTGCCGAGTCATTGGCATTGATCGTTAAATTGCCATTGTCTACAGGAATAGTGCCAGAAGACTGGAAGGTAGCAAATGCGGTTCCTCTGTTTAACAAGGGGTAGAGGCAATCCTGGTTATTATAGAGCCTTACTTCAGTTGTTGAAAATGTGGTGAAAAGGTTATAAGAGATAGAATCTATAGAATCTATAATCATCTCGAAAAGAATGATTTGATTAGGGATAGTCAGCACTGTTTTGTGAAGGGTAGATCGTGCCTCACAAACCTTAATTAGTTCTTTGAAAAGGTAACCAAAGAGGTAGATCAGAGTGAACCGGTTGATGTAGTGTATATGGATTTCAGCAAGCATTCGATAAGGTTCCTCACACTAGGCTATTGTACAAAATGCGGAGAAATGTAATTGTGGGCGATATGCCAGTTTGGATCAGTAATTGGCTTGCTGAAAGAAGACAGAGGGTGGTGGTTGATGGGAAATGTTCATCCTGGAGTCCAGTTATCAGTGGTGTACCGCAAGCTTCAGTGTTGTGCCACTGTTGTTCGTCATTTTTATAAACGACCTAGATGAGGGCGTAGGAGGGTGGGTTAGTAAATTTGCAGACGACACTAAGGCCGGTGGAGTTGTGGATAGTGACGAAGGATGTTGTAGTTTACAGAGAGACATAGATAAGCTGCAGAGCTGGGCTGAGAGGTGGCAGAAGGAGTTTAAGCGGACAAGTGTGAGGTGATTCACTTTTGTCAGAGTAACCAGAATGCAAAGTATTGAGATAATGGTAAGATTCATGGTTGTGTGGATGAGCAGACAGATCTCGGTGTCCAGGTACACAGATCCTTGAACGTTGCCACCCAGATTGACAGGTTTGTTAAGAAGTCATACAGTGTTTTACCTTTTATTAATAGAGCGACCAAGTTTCGGAACAATGAGGTTATACTACAGCTGCGCAAAACTCTGGTGCGGCCGCAATTAGAGTATTGCGTACAGTTCTGGTCACAGCATTATAAGGATGTGGAACCATTGGAAAGGGTACAGAGGAAATTTACTTGGATATTGCCTGGTATGGAGGGAAGGTCTTCCGAGGAAAGGCTGAGGGACTTGAGGATGTTTTCGTTGGAGAGAAGAAGATTGAGAGGTAACTTAACAGAAACATCTAAGATAATTAGAGGGTTAGATAGGGTGGACACGGAGAACATTTTTCCAAATATGGTGACAGCGAGAACGAGGAGTCATAGCTTTAACTTGAGGGATGGTAAATATAGGACCGATGTCAGAGATAGTTTCTCTACTCAGAGCGTAGATACGATAATCAATGCTGTCCCGGCAACGGTAGTAGATTCACCAACTTTAAATACATTTAAGTTGCCATTGGACAAGCATATGGACGTACATGGAATAGTGTAGGTTAGATGGGCTCCAGATTGGCACGACAGGTCGGCGCAACATCGAGGGCCAAAGGGCCTGTACTGTGCTGCAATCTTCTATGTTCTATATTAGAAGCTGGAAGGAACATGAAGTCCGTTCATTGCATTCCACAGGATCAGGAGGAGTACATGTAGCTATTCGACCCTGTTTCTCAGGGGCAGGAGGAATAATAATAGAATCCCTACGTTGTGGGAAAAGGCCATTCTACCCGGCAAGTCCACACAGACCATCCGAAGAGTAAACTACCCAGACGAATTCTCCCTACTCTATGTTTACCCCTGACTATTACTCCTAACCTGAACAGCCCTGAAGGCTATCGTAATTTACCATGTCCAATTCACGTAACCCGCACATCTTTCGACCGTGGGAAGAAACCACAGCACCGGGAGGAATCCCACACAAACCTCCATCGCTGGCGCTGTCAGGCAGCGGTGCTCACACTGTGCCACTCTGCCAAAGTTTATTCACATACCTGTTACACAGGTACAGGAGGCAATAACTCAGCTGCTCGAAACTGGTACACAAGAAAATCTAGAGGCAATTGAGCCTACAAAACCGTGTTCATCAGGACCAGGATGAAGTGACTCACTTCCCATCTTTATGGCGTATGGGAAGAGATGGAGAATTGACTTGTTCCAAACAGAAATATGTGAATAAGAAGCATGATCTGGCTATTCAACCCTGCTTCTCTGTTTATTAAGATCATGGCTGATCTGATTGTGACTGTTTAGTCCATTTTACAGTTCACCCCCTATCTATAGCCTCTGCTCTATTTGGTGGTCATGTTACAGACCCAGATACTGTAATTACAGTCACCATGGCTCATTCAGAGTGGCTCAACAAATCCTCTCGTCTTCCTGATGGCCGCAGCAACATAAAACATAACTTCTGGGAAACCATTCCAGCATTTACACCAACTTTCCAAAACCTGTAATAAATCAATCATCACTCAACTCCAAGTTGGAAACCGAGTAGGAATCAATAAATGAGGAGTGGATTCCCATGTTACTGAACAAATGATCAGCAGGGAGTGACTAAAACAGGCGTTCAGTGGGCAGGCACAGAACAAGTTACAAAGATGTGTCTGAATGCGGCCAAAACCGCCTGTACAACATGCATCGCCATACAGAACACCGGGAAGTTGACGAAAGCGTGAGCAACGCGTTTTGAAATTTGTCTCTGGGTTTCTTAATGATGAAATTCGTTGCAGCAAGGTGGGCCAGTAATAGATAAAATGCAATTATTCATGTTAAACCTGGACAATAAAGAAATGGGCAAAAAGTAATCAAATATATGGGGATCAAAGACGAATGGTTACGAGCCAGAGGAGTCAGACTTTGGATGGTCCAAGTACTAGGAACAGTAAATAAACGCACAGCCAGTTCAACGGAAATGTTGAGCCCGATTGACAATCTACCTCACAGAACCAGACCAAACACAATTACCCAGATATCTGGTCAGTATGGAGCACTGTGCAAATAGGATAGCGTACTGTTAAAAACAACTGGCAATCTATCGACGAGGTGTTGCTGTGTGTACCACACAAATGCATTTCTCGGTAAGACAGTGTCAGATCACTGGCAGCATGGGGAAACTTGCAGCTCACGTTGGAATTGACAGGATTGCAGCCCCCATTGTTTTACAGCTTCATGTGTCCATTGTGCCATGACAAGGGTTGCTATAGATGTATAAATCACTACCAGAGGGAGATGACAGGGTTATCAGTTAAAATAGGGAGAGGTTTCATCTCTTGACAGAGAGGGGAAGTCAGAGAGACAATGTAATGGAAAGATGTGTTCATAGGTTTTAGAAGGCTTGAATTAAGACATTTCAATAGCATCTTGTAACATGAGCCAGCTTTTCCAGGAATGTTGGGTGGATGGAATATTGATTTGAATTCAGATGATGGATAGTATTGGCTGAGCATCTGTTCGGCAGCTTTGCAAAGAGAAGTGGGGTCAGCAGAGTGTTCAACATATTGGGCTCAATCTAACAATAAATTGCCTCAGTGACATTTTCATTCAATATGACAGAGGGAACATCTGCACGAGTCTGAACTAGTTTCCTGGTGCTATCTTATCGAACTCACCTCATTAACTACCTACCCTACCGCATGGTGCCAGCCCGATTCTCCCAGCCATCATGGCGGAAGCTGCGCATCATAACCTTGGATATTGCGTAATCCCTGGCACTGGAGCCATCTTTAAAAGGCGAATGGGCAAAAGTTTGATATTTCTCAGATTGGAGCTGCCCTGCACAGTTTATCTGGAGCATGGCAGATAAGGGACAATTACACCAGGATTTGTTGACAGTGGCACGGAGCCCATGGTCTGACTTCAACTCTCAGCTCAGTGCAATATCCACGGCTGGAAGAAATATCCAGCAATACAGAACAAGCTTCAGTAACCTTCCCAGTTTTGCCACGGTAACTGTCACTAGATACTCTCTGCTCCATCACGCTCACTATATATCTATTATAGCACGTGCACTATATATCTATTATAGCAGAACAAGGCTCACGCTCCACTATTCTCTACTGCATGCAGTACCTATCCCCTCCCCCTCACCTGCACAAACATAAAGGCATAGCTTCAACGCTATGGACTGACTGACTGCGGATACTTCATAATTTCCCACCAGCCTATACCAGCACTAACAGCAGGAGCACCTATTTCCACCCTCATACCTTCCCTCCCTTTTCCCAATTCCCTGAGAAAAAGCTCAGAAAGCATCAAGCCGGATGGTGGAAAGGCCGACATCAGTTCACTCACCCCCTTCTCCCCCACCCCACTCCCCCCCGTGCTGCCCTGTGTCACAGTGGTTAGCACTGCTGCCTCACAGCGCCAGAAACCTGGATTCAATACCTGCCTCGAGCAACTGTTTATGTGGAGATTGCACATTCTCCCCGTGTCTGCTTGGGTTTCCTCCGGGTTCTCCGGTTTCCACCCACAGTCCAATGATGTGCAGGTTAGGTGAACTGACCATACTAATTTGCCCATAGTATTAGGTGAAGTGTCTGTGCCTGTTGCTCTTCGGAAGATCAGTGTGGACTTGTTGTGTCGAAGGGCCTGTTTCTACAGTGTAAGCAAACTAATCTAAAAAGAGACATGCGTAGAGGACACAGGCACGAGCAGGCAGAATGGGGAATCTCATGTGGAGATTCGGAATAATCCACGTCCCACAAGTCGAGTAAGGAGCAATGTTCGCCGAAGAATAATTCTCACTTTACATCCACTATCAGTTTCCATTTCTTTCTCGCACAAGTGGGAAGCGAATATAAATGGAATCTCCATGGTCTCGGTGGGCAGAAGCGTGTGCTCACAACAGTTCGTTCACACCACCTCCAAGGAAAGGGGCGTGGAGGCTCCCTCCAATGCCTTTCCTTCAAACACCTCAAATACTGAAAGTAATCAATGATGTTTACTGCTCTCCTCACTTGTTCTGTCATCTTCAGTAACATGTGCTCAGAAACACCCAGGGCGCTGTATGCCTGCGCCCCCTTTCTAACAATAAAGCCTGTTTTACATGTATTCTATCAATGCTCTTCTCACCAAAGTGCATTACCTCACCCTGCTCTGCAATAATCCTCAATTGTCATATGCTTGTCGCTGTCCTGTTGATAGTCCACACTGTGCACTACTAGCGTAACAATTCTTTCAGGTTTTTTTTATCTACAAGTATTAAAATTGTCAAAGTCAAACTCCAGACAGAAACAACAAAAGTACTGACACGCTCACTGGTGTGAGGACGTGAAGTGCTGACACTTTTCCCAAGGAGTGATCATAAAATTGACACATACTCCACTGAAGCCAGTCGAATAATGACAACCTGCTAACATAGGAACAGAAATATTGAAATACGCAAGACAGTGTGAGTTGCATATTAACAAACTCGCTGCGGAATTACAGATTTGCTGACAGACTCTGCATGTCAGCGTTAGTGTTATTGTATTAATGCGGCCATCAGTATATCTGTATTATTGTGTGTATGCATCTGTGCAGGTGGCAGTCCTGGCCGTGTCTGTGATGTTTCAAGTGATGCTGTGCAGGCAGTTGTGGAGTAAGAAATACAATGGACCTATTCAGAGAAAGATAGATGGGGGGGACAGCAGCTCACAGCACCATTGAAACTGACAGTAGCATCAACACAGATGCAAAAGCACACATAAGTGCATACACACACACACACACACACACACACACACACACACACACACACACACACACACACACACACACACACACACACAAACACACACACACACACACACACCTGATCACAATTGGACTGTTGCCCTCAAATCAGAACATGCTCATGTGAAGAAATATCCGTGCGCACTCTGCAATATGGAAATGTTTCGTCTACAGGTAGTACTCCGAACACACAGTGTGCACACTAGCGAGTATGTCCATTTAAATTATATCCAAGCCCCTCAAGACTACTCATTTTGTAAGGAGATGAGATGAATATTGTTGCACTTTCTGTAACTTGAACAGTTTACGAATGCTCTTCTTGAACATACTTGAACATCTCACATATGTGAAGAATTGAAAAGTGCTAAAATAGCCCAGCAGGAGGTGGCATTGCATCACTTCAAACAAAAGAGTAACAAACAGAGGGGGAGGCAGTGAGGGAGGTTATGACCTGTATTTGGATGATTTACCCTCAAATCGAAACAGTCCCTATTCCACATAAATGCATCTTCGGACAAACAACATAAATTCAACACCAATACGAGAACATAAAAAAATTTATAAAATTGAGTTTGACCTCATCTGAGAACTAAAACCGAAACACCCAAAGAGAAGTTACAATCTGTAAAAAGGAGTATGAAAAGTGATTTAACCCGCTTTTCAGCAAATTTTAATGGTTAAATGCAATAAATCGCGACCCTCACTTTTAAACCGAAAGTGACAATTTATTTATATAACTCTGACAATGAACAAATTAAATAAACTATTAAAAAACATAGTAAATCCCTTCTAATTCCTAACTATTCCCGAATAAAACAAGATTCTAATGATGTGCTGATCCAATGAATACAAGACCCACTTATATCCAAAAAGAAGAATTAAGTCTCTCAAAATTGTAAACAAGTTACATGTCTTCTCGAACGTACTGTGCCTTCTTCGTTAATTCTTCTGTCAGGAATGCTTTCACCGTTGCCTCTTCTGTCATCAAATGGTGCTTTCTGTGGTGCATAGATGATGTTTTGAGAGACAGTGAGTCTTTCTCGAGAGCCGAGGGCAGTTAGCTCTGTTGGATGGCAGCATTTTCTGGACTCTTTGTTCAATTGCTCACTGCTTTCCGACCCGTGTTGCCATATCAAAATACATTCTAATAGGATTGCTCCTGTGTTGTCAATGCCACCACATTTATATTTAAGGGGTATTTGGTATTTAAGTAACTAGTTCAAATTGATTGGGTAAATTCACAATCCTGCTGTCTTGGCAAAAACCGCTGCTTTGTCGTGCTAAATCTGCAACCTTTAAGTATAAACGTTCAATTCAGGTGTTCTGCGTGAAATTGCAAAGCCCCAACATGCTGCTCACAGACATACATTTTCCATCTCTATACACCGAAATAAACACCATTTTTAAATGTGCCATGCAATATGTCTCACCACCTGCATTTTATAAATACTAACTTTGTAACACATAGTACGTACACAGGAATTGACACACACAGAGACATAAAGAGATGTAATTATAGAAATACAGAAATGGACATAAACAGATACAGGAACACGCACATACATACATAGAGACACAAGCACACATAGAGTCATCGAGTTAGATATTTCCAAAACAGACCCTTCGACCCAAGCTGTCCATGCTGACTATGAGCTCAAACAAAATTAGTCTCACCTGCCTGCCGGGCTTGGCCCATATTTTTCTAAACTTTCTCTTATTGGTGTACTTATTCAAATATTATTTAAGCATTGTAACTGTACTCGCATTCATCATTTCCTCTGAAATTTCATTCCACGCAGGAACCACTCTCGGTGTAAAACAATGTTCCACACGCCTTTTTAAAATCTTTCTCCTGTCACGGTTAAAAAGAAAATTCCATCTAGTTTTGAAACCTTTATTCCAAGAAAAATGCACTTGCCATTCACCTTATCTGTATTCCTCAAGATTTTAATCTCTTTGATAAGTGTATTCCTCAACTTCCTATGCTCCAGTGAATAATGTCCCAGCCTATTTGCCTAATTTTATAATGCAACAGGTGTGCCTGCAACAGTCTGGTAAATCTCTTC
Source organism: Hemiscyllium ocellatum (assembly GCF_020745735.1). Classification (NCBI taxonomy): domain Eukaryota; kingdom Metazoa; phylum Chordata; class Chondrichthyes; order Orectolobiformes; family Hemiscylliidae; genus Hemiscyllium; species Hemiscyllium ocellatum. The sequence goes on from NW_026867746.1 coordinate 79,043, forward strand.
TGAAGTCTCTCCAGATTGATTATATCCTTCCTATAACTGGGCGCCCAGACCAGACCACAGTTCGCAAGAAGAGGCCTCACAATGTCCTATACAAAGTCAAAATGTCATTCCAACCTCTACACTCAAAGGGCCGAGTAATGAAGACAAGCAAGCGAAACATCTTCTTTCCAAACTTGCCTGCATCTGACGCAATTTCAAAGAATTATTGCCGAATCCCCAGGTCTCTCTGTTCTACAACGTGACCACTGGTCCGAATTTTAATTATAGAAGTTTTGCCCTTGGTTGTTTTACCAAAACAAAAAAGCCAGATAAATATCGAGTCCTCCAATAGGGCAATGGTCATTTGGCCCAAACTACTCCATGTAGACTAAAATGTGCGTTCCGGCTAACCCCATTTCCCTGTACTTGGCACAATCCTTCTCATCTTTTTCTATCTATGAAGTTATCCAAACCTCATTTAAATGTTGGTAATGTCCCCAATTCGGTCACTTCTGCCGGCATTTCATTCCATATGCGTACCACCCTCGGTGTAACAATGTTGCCACTCAGTTTCCATTTGTTTTCCTTCGCTGAGTCCTCGATGTCACAAATCTGAGAAAACGTCTGACTGCATTCACTTTATCATGCCTCTGATGATCTTATTAACTTCTATAAAATGCCCTCTCTGCCTCCTCAGCTCGAAAGAAAGAAGTCCTATTTTGCCCATCTCCTCCCAGTGACGCAGACACTTGAGTCTCGGCAAAATTCGGGTAAATTTCTTCTGCATATTTTCCAGTTTAGTAACATCCTTCCCACAGCAAGATGACTAAAATTCAACACAATGTTCCAAGTTCCATATCACGAACGTCCTGTACAATTGCAACATAATTTGCCAACTTCTCTACTGCGTACACTGACTGATGAAGGCCAGTGTGCCACAATTCTTCTTCACTGACCTGTCAACCTTTGGCTCCACTTCCAGTGAAGGATGAACTTGAACTCGAAGGTCAACCTGTCCCACTACACTACTTAAGACCCTAGTATTCACCATGAAAGTCTGATCTTGATTTGACTTTTCAAAATGGAAGACGTCACACCTATGAATATTACACTCCAATTGCCATTTCTCATCCAATCCCCCAGCTGATCAACGTCCTGTTACAATTTCTGACGACCTTACTCACTGTCCACGATATCACTTATTTTAGTGCCATTTGCAAACTTACTGATGATGCCTTGTACATTCTCATTCAAATCATTCTTCGACATAACAGTGGTGGGGGAGGGGTGCACAATTGTTCAATGGTTAACACTGCTGCCTCAGCGTAAGGGACCCAGCTTCAGCCAACTGATTGTGCACGTTTTCCACATTCTCCCTGTGTCTGCTTGGGGTTCCTTTGGGTGTTCCAGCTTTCTCCCACCGTCCAAACATGTGCAGGTTAGGTGAATTAGTGATGCTAAATTGCCCATAGTGTTCAGGGATGTGTAGGTTAGAATCATTAATCAGCGAAAATGTAGAGTTCCACAGCAGGAGAATGGGTCTGGATGGGCTACTCTTCCTGATGTTGAGACAAATATCTTGCATCTGTTTGACAATGACAAATATCGCCGGTGTATCGTAAACCAGATTATAATGAATCCCTAATGAGCTGAACGTTGGCACTGAAAATGTGACCTAAAATCTGATTAGGAGCTGCTGGTGTTTGGACTATAACCTGGTGTTGTGCGATTGTTAACCTAAAATCTGGGCATGGTTAGGAATTCCGCCTTGATCCAGGGGCCTGGATTCGATTCCAAAACATGAACCTACGTGGTGGTATTCCTATCTCTGGACCAGAATGTCTGGATTCTAGTCCAGTCTGTTGCAGAGGTGTGCCACAGCTGGTCAGAAGAAGGTGATGATCAAACTCACAGGAGAATATTGATGCAGCTTCAGGGGCTATTACCAAGTGGTGGTAGAGTCTCTCTCTACCTCTGCCCCTAACTGTCAAGTTTCAAATCCCACAGAGGTGCTCGTAAGTTGCCTGAACAAGTTGATTGGAGCAATTATAAAATTGTGACTTCATGAAGAAGGAAGAGGTGTCAGTGTTGAATTTCAGAACTGATGCCTGGGGTGACCGAAAGCACAATCATTCATGTCGATTAGATTCAAATTTGACTCTTGTGGAAGTGTACAAAATCGTTGATGGACTTTACTAGGGTGAATCGTCAAAGTTTTTTTCCCACCTTTAGGGGAATTCAAAACGAGATGGAATATGTTTTGTCTGAGATGGGGAAGATTTAAAAGTGAAGTCAGGGGCAACTTTTTCACACAGAGGGTGAAGTGTGCATGGAATGAGCTGCAACAGGCAGTGGTGAATATTGGTACAATGATAAAATTTAAAATGCATCTGTTTGGGATTACAAATAGGATGATTAAGAAGAGTATGGGCGAAGTGCTGGCAAGTGAAACTATCTTAAATAAAGATATCTGGTTGTGAGAGACAATTTGGACCGAAGGGTCTGTTGACATGCTCTGCAATGATAAGATTCATAGATCTTATTGATCAAGATCCTTTTGTAATCTTACATAACCTTCTTCACTGTCCATGACACAACCGGTCGTGGTATTATCCAAAAATTGTTAACCATGCCTTCTGTCATTTTCATCATAACCACTGATATAAAAGACAAACAACCGTGGATTCAGCACCAAAACCTTTGAAGCACCGCTGGTCATAGGTCTCCAGGCTAAAGTATAACACTTCCAACAAACACACACACACACACACACACACACACACACACACACATGCATTCCGAGACGCAGGCACTGTTCTGTGTTCAAGAGAGAGATGACAAGTTTTGATTAATAAAGGGATTCAAGGAAAGAGTGAGAAGGCAGGAAAATTGTTGGGAAATGACATCCATGATCGAACAGCAGAGTCGATGGGCGGACTGGCCTAAGTTTGCTCCAATTTCTTACTTACTGTGAACTCAAGGTATCGGAAATATCTTTCCAAGAGACAGAGGTGGCTGCGTTTGATAAATACTTCACTGAACAGAGTCAATTGGACTGTGGCCGTAGATTTGATGAAGCTGACTGGTCTACACTTGTTCCTCTGTGTTTTGTCCTTATTTGTGAAAGAGGAAGCCAGTTGTTGAGAGGTTAGTAAGAGGTCTCCCATTTAAGATTGCGTAAACAACAGTTCTTTCTCCTTACGGAAATGCTATCTATTTTCTTCTCATCTACAGGGGAACAGTGACGACTGTATCATAGAAACAAAGATTCCCTATACTGTAGAAGTAGGACATTCGGTCCATCGAGTTCTCACCGACCCTCTGAAGGGCATCCCAACCAGACGCACGTCTCTACTGTATACCTGCAAACTCATGTTTCCCATGGCTCATCTAGCTAGCCGATATATTCCTCAAGGCTATGTCCAATCTACCATGGCCAATCCACGGAGCCTGACATTTTAGAACTGTGGGAGGAAACACATGCAGACACGGGGGGAATGTGCAGACACCATGTAGGCAGTAATCAAAAGCTGTAATCGAGCCCAGGTCCCTGGCGTTTTAAGTCAGCAGTGTTAACCATTAAACAATGTGCAAGACATTCAACTGAAGGATTTCAAGACTGAGCTTGACTGATCATTGATGGATACCCGCATCAGTGTTTATTGGGGACACATAGGACAGGATTTCTCAGCTCCAAACATAACAATCATGATCTTCCCAAGTTGTGCAGAAGTCTCGTGGGGCCATATGGCCAACTGATGCTCCTAACCCATGTGTTGGTCTCTCACTCAACCGTTTAATGCTGTCACAGAGATAGAGGAAGATCCCATTTACCCAATCAGTATAATTTCACTAAAATGGGAAAGACCATTCTGCCCCTCTGAGTAGTTGCACAGACATAGAATGAAGTATTCAGTCTTTTGAGTATACTACGCAGCACAGAGTGAGATGAAAGGGAGCCCTGATTAGCTATCACGAAATACAGAGTAGAGATAATTACTTATTTTCAGGATGGAAATCTGTAACTAGTGGAATTCATCAGGAATTAGTGTGATTTCCCCAAAATGTGCACTCTAGATTAATGATTTGGATAACGTGACGTATTAGATTGGAGCTGAATTTGCTGATACGCCAGGATAGTCATTCAATAACATGTCAAGTTGAGGCGGAGACTCTGCATTGGAGTACATACAGAGGAGGGAAGTGAGCAAAGCTTCAGCGAAAAAGAAAATGTTGGTCATTGGAAGTTTGTTTGGGGATTGGAGAAAACAATCATAATTTACTGGAATTGAGAGAGAATGCAAAGGGGTTTGTGTACAGTCATCAACTCAGTTTAGTCTGCAGATGCAGCAAGTGTATTGGAAATGATGTTTAATGCAACGGGTGTAAGGTATGATCTTAAGCATGTTGCATTATGCATCCATACAGAGCCTTACTGAGCACACAGCTGATGCACTGCGTGTTGTTCTAATTCCCTAAATTGGAAAATAAAACACAACTGCTTTTGAACCTTTCCAAAGCTTTTCTTTTTATTCGTCCGAGGGAAAAAGTCATTACGTTACGAAGAATTAAGAGTTAAGACCTGAGAATGTTCTTAACTTACGACCAGAAAATATGAGATTTCGAGGAGAGTTCATTCGGTCAATATCTGATGGATATTTCCTCGATATGGGAGAAAAAAGAAGCGGTGAAATAATAAAAGCGTAAGACACATTCATTATAGTGCAGATATTGTGAAAACATTAATCGTCTTTTTTTTAAATTATGTAAAAAAAACAATTTGTGCCATGTGTTGCTGTGGAAACGGCTCTGTGTATGACAGCAGCAACGATGCACACACGTGATGAAGGGAATGTGATGAAATCATACAATTCGGACAATGTACAAGGAGAACTCACTTTGTCCAAATTGGGGCCGGATAACATTGTTGTGTGAGTCAACTCAGAGATATTTTAAAAGTAACCTTCCTGAGAAGGAACAACCTATTTCCCACTTCCCCCTAACCCGTACTTCCTTCCAGTAACACGTGCGAGCTGAAAACTCCTCAGTCATCTTCACCACTCATGAAGAATTCCTGATTCATTGGAATCTCGACACTGCCAGAAGCAAGGGGAACTCAGCCTATTCCAACTTTTCCAGAATGTGATCCAGTTACGAGCAGCTTGTGCGAGCTTTGTGTTTGCGTGCGTGTCTGTGTGTGTGTGTGTATCTGTGTGTGTCTGTGTGCGATTTTTGTTGCAATATGATGCACATACATCCAACATTCAAATTGCATCATTGTTGGGGTTACTCTGTTTTTTCCATAGCTCTGTTATTTTAGTAGATTAAAGAAACCAACCTGACTTGTTAACACTGACTCTTACCCAGTCTGAGAACGGGATCGTTGGCTATATCATCAACCTACTTACATTTGTTCTAGTGGAGCAGTGGGACAAGAAAAGGAAACAGTGATCCGAAAGCCCAGGAAACTATTGACCAGTGAGCTATTTAGTACGATGTCGGAGGACATTCTGGGAGATTTTCATAGGCCATGCCTGGTTACGCATAGTCAACATTGCTTTGTGCGTAGGAAATCGTGCCACACTAGCATGATTGTGTTTTTTGAAGAGGTGACAAAGAGCATTGATGAAGGTAGTTCAGTAGACTTTACCTATATGGAGTTCAGAAAGGTGTTTGATAAAGTTTAGCATCGCAGACTGGTTAGGAGGGTTCGATCACAAACATATCTACGATTAGCTAATCGAGTGACTATAAAATTGGAGTGAAGGAAGGACACAGATTGCGGTGGTAGAAGATTATTTTTCAAACTCGAAGCCGATGACCAGCAGTCTGTCGCAAGGATCAGTGATTAATCTGCTGATTTTCGTCATTTATATAAATGGTTTGAATGTGAATCCGTCCACGGCTAGTATGCTTCCAGAAAACATAAAAGCAGTGGTGCTGTGGAAAGGGAGGAGGATTATTTCAGAATACAATGGAACCTTATTCAGATGGGTCAATGCGAAAAGGAGTGGCAGATGGAGGTTTGTTTAGTTATGTGTGAGGTGTTACATTTTGCCAATGTTATGCAGAGCCGGACTTTTACAATTAATGCTGGGACGCCAGGGAGTGTTGTTGAAAAAAGAGAACAAGTGCAGGCTCACGTATCCATGAAAGTCGAGTTACATGTAGAGAGTATAATGAAGGCGACATTTGTTCCGTTTGCCTTTATTCGTCAGTACATTGCATATAGGAGTTAGGATGCCATGATGTGGCTGCATAAGTTGTTGGTGAGGCCACATTTCGAAAGCTGCGTTTAGTTAGTCTCACCCCAGCTATAAAATACTTTTTGTATCCTTGCTCCCCCAACACTCTGCAAAAGCGAATTTATGACAATCAGTAATTTCTGCATGAAAAAAAATTCCCTGGACCTACACCATGATCTGTTGAAATGAACAAAAGAGGTGACGCACAGGTTCAGGAAAGAGTGACCATTGCAGCGGTTGACTGAGGATGACATCAAGGAGCAAAACAAAATTGGACTGAATGCAAATCAGTTTAACTCCCTATTATGAAGTCAATCATAGCACAAAGGAAGGTGTCTGTGGTTGCTTGATGTCCATAATCTCAGTACTGGGACATATCTGCCCGGTGATCCTTAGAGTGGAGACCGCAATACAAATATCTTCAGCTGCTTCATCAATATCTTTCCTCTATTATAAGATCAGAAGTGGGGATGGTCACTGAAGATCACATGACATTCAGAAAAATGCATCGCCTTTCTCTCCTGAGGTATTCTGTGTTGACCTGCAGTAAGACTTGGGCAATATGCAATCTTGCGCTATTAAAGTGCACATAACATTCATGTAACAGTACTTTTAGACACTGAGCAAAGACACAGTTAAATATGAGATGTTCATTCAGCACCGGACGCTGTCTTCTTGGGAACATAGGGAATGCATTCAGCCCATTGAAACTATTGGAAAAGAGCAGTGAGAATCCATTTAGACCCTCCAGCTTATTACACAGGAAGAGAAGGAGTCCAGTAGTATGGCTCACACCAGAGGTCCTCAAAAAATTCTAAGGTGGAGCCTAGATCCTAATGCTTTCTTACTTTAAATGGAGATCGAAAGTGTCTGTGAAAGGTGCAATGTGACTGCTATTAATTAAAACACAATTTATTTAAACACATTAGATTAAATACAACCAAATAAAGAGGCAATTGGAATAACTTTCTTGCAAAACTTAACACAATAACAGATAGTGACAATTATTAATTAACTGTTCTAATGCAGTAATATCCCGTAAAAACACCCCTTCAGACAAAGAGTGTGATGCTGGTGCAGCACAGCATCTCAGACAGTATCCAAGCAGCTGGAGAATTGACATTTTGGATGCAAGTCCTTCATCAGCCCTTCTTGATGAATGGATAATATCGGAAAGGTTGTGTCTCTGGCTCCTCGGTTGCTGACTGACATGCTGTGCTTTTTGAGTACCACACGCTCGACTCTAATCTTCAGCATCTGCAGTCCTCACTTTCTCCCTTTGCAAAAAAAAGGACAATTCAGACACAGATTCTCCCTTGCAGCTCTGCATTCCAGGAGGAGAAATAATGTTAAGAGTAAGCCAGGAGACAATCACTGAATTTTCCAACTCTGTTGATAGCCCATTAGTTTTTGATGTTACTGAAAAACCAAAACCCAGAAATTCTAATTTGAGAGAGGTGACCAATTCAGGCTACATTAAAATCAACACAAGAAATCCCAAGCTGTTTACACAAGTGACCTTCACGAGTTAGCTTGGTAACTATCATTTAATTTCTCTCTTAAAGAAATAAGGGAAAAAATAACTGATTAATTCTGCAGCATTGTCACACTAGTCAGTACGTCGAGCTGTTAAACAGGAATCATGGTTAAACCAATCAGACGAGGAAGAATCCATTCACTCCCTTTAATCATTCACATAGGAACGTGAGGAGGGCATTCTAATCTTCGAGTCAATTATGCAGGAACAGAACGAGGAATTTGATGCTCCACTATGACAAGAAAATGTAACAGAGACTGCACAGATAAACTGCTCCACATTGTTGCTCGTGGCTCCATAGCACATGTTACACACGTGGGACTTTAATGTAGCCTTCTCACACAAAGGACAGAAACAAAATTGTGCAATCGCAATTAGGCATCTTCCATCTCTGAGAAGACAACCTGGTGGGAAGCTGGTGGGAATGGTTAACTGTTTCAGAAGAAAGGTATTATGGCTGCTGTCAGGGATTGTGAATGACATGAGGATCAGTGGAGGATCTCACACTGACTGCACATTAATGTGGCGAGTCTTAATTTAGAGCCTGCAACTCTCTCTCAATCGAACTGGGGTTCTGCAGAGGCACATAAGCAATTGTGAATGCCGTATGAGATTGCTTAATGTACTCTCTAACTTCAAATAATGCTGATCTTGTTCATGTTGACCATGTTTAGTACGTTTGCTGTGCAGTGTAAACTGTATGCGTTACTCTGTCCAACATCTTTTTCACACTATGAATTGTACGTCCTGGTTTTCTATGGTCTGCCTGTACTGCTCACAAACAAGGCTTGTCACTGCACTTAAATACACGTGCCAATAGATCAAATCAATCAATCCTGTATAAAGTATAGAATGTCTCACACATTTAACGTTCTAATTTGGAAATAACTGATCATCGCCAATTGTCAAGGTTCAATGCAATCATTTCTTCTTCTCTCACATCTCTACAGATTAAACACTCAGTTTCTACAAACTCTACTTGGTACATAGTCTGTGCCTGTTGCAAGATCACTCCTTACAACCCAAATCAAATCACAGTGCCCCAAATATTCTCTCAATCTACGCCCAAACAACCCAGATGTCACCACATTTCGAAGAAACATGTTTCGCCCGTTGTCGTGCAGGAATCTCTCCAACACATGATCTCTATTGCCCCTTCTACTGCTCGAAAGCACTCCCCAAACAAACGCAATAAAGATAGAGCATGCCTTGTCATCACCTACCACCTCACCAATGTCCGCATCCAAGTGTTAAACAGCCTTAAACACTTCTACCATGTCTAACTGGACTCCACCACCGAGAGCATCTTTCCCTCTGCACCTCTCTCTTCCTTACACAAGAACCGTTCCCTTAGACAGTCCTTGATTTGCGCCACTCTGCCCAACAACACCCTTGAAACACCAGAGTTCCTTGCACTGCAACCGGAAAAGTGGCAAAACCTGCCTGTACACCATCCTCCTTCACCACCGTTCAGGACCCCAAACAGTTGTTCCAAGTGAAACAGAGGTTCATCTGCCTCTCTTCCAACCCAATTTACTCGATCCAGCGCGCCCGATTGGTTGTTCTCAACATCGAGGAGATCAAACCAAAACAGAAGAAACGGTTCACCCAGCATCTCAGACGGACCTGCAAGGGCCGATCTTACCTCCCAGTCACCACCCATTTTTAATTCCCTTTCCACTCCCTTTCAATATGACTATATTTGATCTTCTCCATTGTCACAATGAATCAAACCGTAAATTGGAGGAAAAACACTTAAATTCCGCTTCGGCAAACAACAGCTCGGAGAACTAGACAATGAGTTCTCCAATTTCAAGTCATTTCAATTCCTTTCCCTGCCCCTCCCCTTCCCTTCCACACCTCCCAGCCACCTACCGGATTCAATCCTCCCGTTGTGGAACCAGGTTATACTCTCTATCTGTGTTCACCTGACGCAACTTCACCACCATCCATCCCCCTACCTCTATCACGCAAATGCCTTTATCTGCAGCTCCCCTTACATCCACGCACAGTCCTAAAGAAGGGTCACACCCTAAATATCGATGTCTGGCTTGCTGCTTTCTTCCATTCTCCCGCTTGTGGACCTTGGATCCCAGCATCTACAGTTTATATATATATACACACATCTAACCAAGCTCTCTCTCTCTGCAAAGCTCTTTAGTTGCAGGAATTTGACTTTATTTATGTTCTTGAATTATCTTGCAATGAAGCGTAACATATCACTTAATGCCGCCATTGCTTACACCTGAGTATGTATTACTTTGGTGACTTATGATCAAGGTCATTCCGGTCCTTTTGGACAACAGCAGTTCCCAACCCCGCACTATTTAATCAATACACAGTGAGATATATGATGTTTGTCTCCCTCTTCCAAATCATTTGTCTGCCTTACAATTTGCTGCGATCCAAACAATGATACATGTGAAACCCAATGATTAACAGCCTTCAGTCCAGAAAACGTTGATGTTTTCTGTATTGTCTCCACTAACTAATTCTCAAACCATTTAGTAAACTCTCCTGTTCTCCATGGACGGTCGCTCACTTTTCAGCAACTATATCAAAACCACTTCAAATTTCAAATCCATGCTCCCACTGCTTCAGATTTGTCTAGTCCTCAACGAACACAAATTCCACAGTTTTGTCAAAGATGATTTCGCTTTGCTGAATCTAAGATAATTCAGCCAAGTCATGTCCTGATTCTGCAATTGTCTAGTTATCACATTCCTTGTTTAAAGAATCTACATTTTTCCTCGTAACTGATATCATGTTGTCCGGTATTTTCTTATCTTTTTCTGCTTTCCCTCTCACTCCCGCTATAAATATTCAGGGTTACAATAGGTGCAATCCAATCTGTATGAACCAGAATTTCCAGAATGTAAAGAGTATTGAATTGTTAACTGTTTCAGAAGGAAGATATTGTGGCTGCAGTAGGGCTTTGTGAACGACATGATGTTCAGTGCAGGGTTTCATACGACTGCACGTTATTGTGGGGAAGTTGATTCAGAGCCTGGAGCTCTCTCTCAATCGACTTGGGGTTCTTCAGAGGAACAGAAGCTACTGTTAATGCCGTGTGAGATTGATTAAAGAACCCCCTGCCTTCAAATAATGCTGATTTTATTCATGTTGATCTTGTTTCGTGCACTTGCTGTGCAGTGTAACCTGTATGCCTTACTCTGTCCAAGTTATTTTTCACCCTATGATTTTTATGTCCTTGTTTAAAATGCTCTGCCTGCAATGGTCACAAAATAAAAAGCTTTTCACTGTACTTAAGTACGCGTTCCAATAAATCAGGTTAATCAATCCTGTGTAAAAGTAAAGACGTTTAAACTCATTTATCGTATCTTTTGGAAATAATTGAGCATCGCTTATTCTCAAGTATCAACACAATCATTTCTTCTTCTCTCACAGCTCTACAAATTAGACACTCAGTTTCTTCAAACTCTCTCCATGATACATTGTCTATGTCTTTGCCAAGGAGATCACTCCTTGAGAAGAGGGTCAAACCCGTCTACAGTGCCCCCAAATACTCCCATCAATCTACTTCCAAGCATCCCGAAATCCCACGCATTTCGAACATGCTCCCCCAACCGTCGTGCAGAAATCCCTCTACTACTCCAAATCCCCGTTATACTGCTCTAAAGCACCCCATAACCAAATGCAATAAGAATAGACTGCCCCTTGTCCTCAACTACCACCCACCGTTGTCCGAATCCAATGCATCATCCCTAAATACTATATTTAAGGACCTAGAATCAATCATTCTTTCACGTAATTACAACGATTAAAAAACATTTATTTCCGTACATGCACAGAAAAGTTTAGACGGATTAGGTTAGTTTCAGATTGTGACCAGCATGGACTGGTTGAACAGAAGGGTTGGTTTCCGTGCTGTATGAACTCATACCTCATAACTAATGGCTGTATTGCCACCTCCAGAATACTCTAGCATGCATCTCATCTGGTGCCACAACATACCAAACTTCAATTCACTTAGATTTGTTTTATAAATACATGTTATTAATTCTAATAAACCACAGTTTTCCATTATCACGAGGCTATCGTCCATAGTATGTCTGGAAGATTTTCGTTACGGTCCCCTCTGGAGCAGAAAAGTCCTTCATAACTCAGTGTGTATGTCAGAGAACTGCACTCGGTAGATAATAAACACTGCTTGGAAAGTTCTCGAATTAAAACTATTCCATGAAGGTGTTACTTCATGGTCACTGACTGCACCATCAGCTCCCCAGTGTGAGGTTACAGGTTCTGCTGATACAGGTAACACATGCTGTCTCTACCTTAAATTAGAATCATAGTTGTTCCAGAATTTGCACCTGACATAACTCCAGGTAGAGTTAAGAATACAATTGCGATCAAAAGATTTGCAACATTAAGAGCCGCCAGAGAGAATTGCAATCAGAAAGGTTGAGATGATGGAGAAGTGAAGAATCGTGACATTATAGAGTTGGGGTAGACAGCTTGATGACAGATGGAATATTGAGATAAACATTGGCTCAAAAAAGGGGCAATCATTATGAAGAAGAATTTTGTTTCTCCTCAGGCGTTTGTATGTGAAGGGTTTGAAATTCATGGAATAGGAAAGGAGTTTGCGTTTCAAAGTGAGTACAGTAGTTTACACCTTTGACAAATATAGATAACAGAAATAACGACAGCGCTCACAACTGTTGGCAAAAAGTATTAAATGGGCAGAGTTAGACTTACCAGGAACACCAGCAATAGCGAGGATAGGAAAGTAACCTGCCTGAATAATCATTAATACACATTGTATCCGCAATGATAACGATGCCCAATCCTTAGAAATATAGTTAAGACCATGGGATAAACTCTTGTCTATTATTGTAACATTCCAGTCTATTGTTGTCAGATTCTGATCCATTGTTGAAACATTCCTGTCTAGTGTACTCAGATTCTGACTTCTCCGTCTCTCTGGAGCTTGTTATCCCAATTGCATTGAGGATGATGCTGACGTGGACACTATTCGATGACATATTGAAGGCAGCACCTTATTAACAGAAGAGGGAAACCCTCGAGTGACACAGTGAGGATCCATGGAGACTGATATCAACCACAGTCACTGACAAAAACAATACCTTTAACCCCTTTCTTTACAACACTTTTAACGTGACCACGATGGCTGGACTGGTTGGGATGTTGACATCACGTGCTATTGGTCATCTCGCCGAGCTCGACTTATTCTAACAACGAGTAAAAAAAGAGGTCTCCTCCCTACCTTTTATCTTAGCCTGCTGGACACACTTTCCTTATTCCTGATGAAGGGCTTATGCCCGAAACGTCGAATTTCCTATTCCTTGGATGCTGCCTGACCTGCTGTGCTTTAACCAGCAACACATTTTCAACTGTGATCTCCAGCATCTGCCCCTCCTCCCTACCTTTTATCTTAGCCTGCTGGACACACTTTCCTCATTCCTGATGAAGGGCTTATGCCCGAAACGTCAAATTTCCTATTCCTTGGATGCTGCCTGACCTGCTGTGCTTTAACGAGCAACACATTTTCAACTTATTCTGACAACGTCCGAGGTAAAGGAGAAATGTGATGCTTTGTATTCACAGGTTTGATGATATCCACCTACAATGTACGGTGTAATTACTTTGCAAGAACCAGTCGATAGGATGTCACTAACCAGAAGTCTCCTCCACCATAACAAGAATTAATTTGGAAAACTGTCTGTGGTCACAACTGCCCTGAACATGCATACACGAAATCTGCCTTTCTCCAGACTTTCTGCTCAACTCTCTAATGAGGAAACGCATCTTTACCACAGCGCATGGCAACCATTTTCTTCTCAAGCTGCAAATACCTTATCACACAGTTTTATATGTATTATATTTTTCCATCTTTTTAATCGTAGCCCAACAGTAAATGTTACATTTACAATTGTCTTGTTTACTGGGATTAAAAGGTCATGGACAGCATTTGTGCGCCATTGGTGGAGAAATATAAAGGAATAGGAGACAGAAGGTATGAAGCCTGGAGAGGAGTAAAGTAATATCCCCCAACGCCCCCACAGTCACCAACATCTCCTTGATAGATGAAATAAAATAAAGTGTAGAGAAAGAAACAGAATACATTCGGAAGAAGAATTGGTCAGTGACAATGTAAGCAACGCATGTTAATTTGAAACGGAATGGAGTAAGAATGATTAATATAATGTTAAATCCGGTATGTCTGTGCAGATAGCTGAGTGTGTTCATATGCGCACAATGCACAAACACTTAACAACATTTGATGCATATGATGTGCAAAATTATAAAGTATTCCAAAATTATTTCATCTTCAGCTGAGGTATCATGTTCCTCTTCGGTCAACGCCAACCCCAAACCCTACCCTAGCCCTTACACTCCCCGACACCCATTTCGGGTACTGCCTACTCAAATCTCTGCTATTAACCAGGACATGTTTTAAATTCCAACCTCTAGTATCCCACCATATTTCAATTAATTGGCTTTCAACCGCAAATATGTATTTTGGCCTTCTGAGTTTTGTCAACAGCTGATGTCTGTCATTGTATTGGATGTAAAAAAAATTCTGACATCAGATCCAGAAGTTTAACATGTACTGTACAAAGGACCACATCACATGAGAATTGACAAAACAAATAAGGAAGTACTATACTACTGTTGATAAATTAGATTTGTACTTTTTCTCAACGATAAGCTCTTTCTCTCTCTCTCTTTATATCTAGTTAATTAACCCCCTATCATTCTCCATGTCCCACCACTCAAAACTTCCTCTTTCAGTTCATACCTATTACAATCACTTTTCGATGTGATTGTAATTGAGCAACATGATCACAAACACTTCAGAGAGGAACTGTCCAAACTGCACGGTGGCTCAGTGGCTTGCACTGCATCCGCACGGCGTCAAGGACCAAGATTCTATTACCGACGCGGGTAACTGTCCGTGTTGGTTTGTCCATTCTAATCGTGATTATAGAACACAGAACATTACAGCGCTGTATAAGCCCCTCAGCCATCGATGATCCGCCGACCTAACATACTAAACTGAATCCCATCTAACCTACACTATTCTTTGTACTACCATATGCTTGTCCAATGATGACTTAAATGTACTTAAAGTTGGCGAATCGACCACAGTTGCAGGCAAAGCATTCCATACCCTTACTATTCCCTGAGCAAAGAAACTACCTCTGACATCTGTGCTATATCTTTAACCCCTCATTTTAAAGCGATGCCCCCTCGACCTCGCCAGTACCATACTTGGAAAAGAGCTCTCCCTGTCCACACCATCTAACCCTCTGATTGTCTAAGATATCTTTTTTCAATAAGTAACAAAGAAAATTGATGAGGGCAGAGCAGTTGACGTGATCTATTTGGACTTCAGTAAAGCGTTCGAAAATGTTCCCCATGGGAGACTGATAAGCATGCTTAGATCTCATGAAATACAGGGAGAACGAGCCATTTGATAACAGAACTATCTCACAGGTAAAAGACTGAGGGTGGTGGTGGAGGGTTGTTTTTTCAGACTGGAAGCCTGTGGCTAGTGGAGTGTCACATGGATTGGTCCTCTACTTTTTCAACATTTACGTAAATGATTCGGATGCGAGCATAATAGGCACAGTTGGTATGTTTGCAGATGACACCAAAATCGGAGGTGTAGTGGACAGTGAAGAGGTTTACCTCAGATTGCAACAGGATCTGGACCAAAGGGCTAATGGGTTGAAAGTTTAATTTAGATAAATTCGAGGTACTGCATTTGGGAAAGCAAATCTTATACACTTAACGGTAAGGTCCGAGGGAGTGTTGCTGAACAAAGAGATCTTGGAGTGCAGGTTCATAGTTCCTTGAAAGTGGAGGCGCTGGTTGATATGATAGTGAAGAATGTGTTTGGCATGCTTTCCTTTATAGGTCGGAGTATTGAGTACAGGAGTTGGGAGGTCATGTTGCGGATTTACAGGACATTGGTTAGGCCATTGTTGGAATATTGCGTGCAATTCTGGTCTCCTTCCTATCGGAAAGATGATGTGAAACCGGAAAGGATTCACAAAAGATACACAAGGATGTTGCCAGTGTTGGATGATCTAAGCTACAGGGACAGTCTGAACCAGCTGGGGCTGTTTTCCATGTCGCGTCGGAGGCTGAAGGGTGACGTTATAGAGGTTTACAAAATTATGATGGTCATGGATAGGATAAATAGACAAAGCCTTTTCCCTGAGGTCGGGGAGTCCAGAACTAGAGCACTTAAGTTTAGGTTGAGAGGGGAATGATATAAAAGAGACTTAAGGGGTAATTATTTCACGCAGTATGTGTATGGAATGAGCTGCCAGAGTATGTGGTGGTGGCCAGTACAATTGCAACATTTAAGAGACATTTGGATGTGTATATAAATAGAAAGGGTTTGGAGGGATATGGGCCGGGTTGGTATATCTGGTCGGCATGGACGGTTGGACCGAAGGGTCAGTTTCCATGGTGTACACTTCTATGACTCTATGACGTCACCTCTCATCTTCTTCTCTCCAACGAAAACAGTCTCAAGTCCCTCAGCCTTTCCTCGAATGACCTTCCCTCCATATGAACTGAAAATGTGTTGCTGTAAAAGCGCAGCAGGTCAGCAGGCATCCAAGGAGCAGGAGAATCGCCGACCTGCTGCGCTTTTCCAGCAACATATTTTCAGCTCTGACCTCCAGTATCTGCAGTCCTCACTTCCTTCCCTCCATATAAGGCAACATCCTCATAAATCTGCTCTGCATCTTTTCCAAAGCTTCCATAACATTCTTATGATGCAGTGACCAGAACTATACGCAATACTCCAAGTGCGGCTGCACCAGAGTTTTGTACAGCTGGAGCATAACCTCATGGTTTCAGAACTCGATCCCTCTATTAATAAAAGCGAAAACACTGCTGCCTTCCTAACAACCTTACCAACCTGCTTGGTAACTTAAAGGATCTGTGTACCAGGACACCCGAGATCTGTCTACTCATTTTCACTGCCAAGAATCTTACCATTAGCGCAGTACATTGCATTCCAGTTACTCCGAACAAAATGAATCACCTCACACTTGTCCACATTAAATTCCATTTACCGCCTCTCAGCTCAGTTCTGCAGCTTTTCAATGGTTTTCTGTAACCTACAACATCCTTCGTCATGAACCACAACTTCACCGACCTAAGTGTCGTCTGCAAATTTACTAACCCACCCTTCTACGCCTCATCCAGGTCGTGTATAAAAATGACGAACAGCAGTTGACCCAATACCGGCCCTTGCGATACACCACACGTACCTGGAATCCAGAATGAACATTTCCCATCATCCACCACACACTGTATATTTTCGGCAAGCCAATTGCTGATCCAAACTGCTATATCTCCCACAATCACATAACTCCGCATTTTGTAAAATACTCTACTGTGTGGAACCTTACACGAGGACTTGCTGAAATTCACATACACCACACCAACTGGTTTACTGTCATCTACCGTTTGGTCACCTTCTCAAAGAATTCAATAAGTTTTGTGAGGCACGACCTACCCTACACAAAACCATGCTAGCAATCCCTAATCAAATTATTCTTTTCTCGATGATTATAAATCCTATCATAATATTTTCCAACACTTGACCAACAACTGAAGTAAGGGTCACTGGTTGAAATTACCAGGGTTCCCTCTACTCCCCTTCTTGAACGGGGAACCACATTTGCGATCCACCAGTTTTCTGGCACTATTCCTGTAAACAATGATGACTTGAAGATCAATGACAACGACTCAGCAATCTCCTCCCTGGCTTCCCAGAGTATCCTAGGATAAATCCCATGCGGCCCAGGGAACTGACCTATTTTCAAACTCTGCCGGATTTCCATTGCCTCTTCCTTGTGAACCTCAATCCCACTTCATCTAGTAGCCTGTATCTCAGTATTCTACTCGACAACATTGTCATTTTCTAGAGTAAATGTTCTAGAAAGATATTCATGCCGTGCTTCCTCTACCTCCTCTGACCCCATGTTCAAATTCCTGCAATTATCCTTGATTCGCCTTCATCGTACTCTCGTCATTGTTTTATTCCTTAAATACCTATAGGAAGCCTGAGGGTTTACTGTGATCCAACCAGCTAACAATTTCTATTATCTCCTCTTGGCTCTTCTGAGCTCTCTTTAGGTCTTTTCTGGCTACCTTGTTACCCTCAAGCACCCGAACTGAGCCTTCAAATCTCATCCAAACATTCTTCTCTTCTTCGTCTTGACCAGAGATTCCACTTCTTTTGTCAATCACGGTTTCCTCGCTCTCCAGCTTTCTCCCTATCTGACAGGTACATACTTATCCAGGACACTCACGAGCTTTTCCTTGAATAGTTTCCACATTTCTAATATGCCCATCCCCTGCAGTTTCCTTCCCCATCCTATGCTGCCTAAACCTTGCTTAATCTCATCGTTATTGCCTTTCCCCCAGCTGTAGTTGTGCAGAAGACTCGTGGGGCCATATGGCCAACTGATGCTCCTATCTCATGTGTTGTTCTCTCACTCAACCGTTTAATGCTATCACAGAGACAGAGGAAGATCCCATTTACCCAACCAGTATAATTTCACTAAAATGGGAAAGACCATTCTGCCCCTCTGAGTAGTTGCACAGACATAGAATGAAGTATTCAGTCCTTTGAGTATACTACGTAGCACAGAGTGAGATGAAAGGGAGCCCTGATTCGCTATCACGAATTACGGAGTAGAGATAATTACTTATTTTCAGGATGGCAAACTGTAACTAGTGGAATTCATCAGGAATTAGTGTGAGTTCCCCAAAATGTACACTCTAGATTAATGATTTGGATAACGTGACGTATTAGATTGGAGCTGAATTTGCTGATACGCCAGGATAGTCATTCAATAACATGTCAAGTTGAGGCGGAGACTCTGCATTGGAGTACATACAGAGGAGGGAAGTGAGCAAAGCTTCAGCAAAAACGAAAATGTTGGTCATTGGAAGTTTGTTTGGGGATTGGAGAAAACAATCATAATTTACTGGAATTGAGAGAGAATGCAAAGGGGTTTGTGTACAGTCATCAATTCAGGTTAGTCTGCAGATGCAACAAGTGTATTGGAAATGATGTTTAATGCAACGGGTGTCAGGTATGATCTTAAGCATGTTGCATTGTGCATCCATACAGAGCCTTACGGAGCACACAGCTGATGCACTGCGAGTTGTTCTAATTCCCTAAATTGGAAAATAAAACACAACTGCTTTTGAACCTTTCCAAAGCTTTTCTTTTATTCGTCCGAGGGACAAAGTCATTATGTTACGAAGAATTAAGAGTTAAGACCTGAGAATGGGAGATGCTCTTCTTGAAAACACGAGATTTCGAGGAGAGTGCAGCTGGTCAATATCTGATGGATATTTCCTCGATATGGGAGAAACAAATGCGGTAAAATAATAAAAGAGTAAGGAACATCCATTATAGTGTAGATATTGTGAAAACATTAATCGTATTTTTTTTAAATTATGTAAAGAACAATTGGGGCCATGTGTTGCTGTGGAAACGGCTCTGTGTATGACAGCAGCAACGATGCACCCACGTGATGAAGGGAATGTGATGAAATCATTCAATTCGGACAATGTACAAGGAGAACTCACTTTGTCCAAATTGGGGCCGGATAACATTGTTGTGTGAGTCAACTCAGAGATATTTTAAAAGTAACCTTCCTGAGAAGGAACAACCTATTTCCCACTTCCCCCTCCACCGTACTTCCTTCCAGTAACACGTGCGAGCTGAAAACTCCTCAGTCATCTTCACCACTCATGAAGGATTCCTGATTCATTGGAATCTCGCCACTGCCAGAAGCAAGGGGAACTCAGCCTATTCCAACTTTTCCAGAATGTGATCCAGTTACGAGCAGCTTGTGCGAACTTTGTGTTTGCGTGCGTGTGTCTGTGTGTGTGTGTGTGTGTACATGTGTGTGTGCGTGCGTATCTGTGTGTGTTTTTTGTTGCAATATGATGCACATACATCCAATATCCAAATTGCATCATTGTTGGGGTTACTCTGTTTTTCCCATAGCTCTGTTATTTTAGTAGATTAAAGAAACCAACCTGACTTGTTAACACTGACTCTTACCCAGTCTGAGAACGATATCGTTGGCTATATCATCAACCTACTTAAATTTGTTCTAGTGGAGCAGTGGGACAAGAAAAGGAAACAGTGATCCGAAAGCTCAGGAAACTATTGACCAGTGAGCTATTCAGTACGATGTTGGAGGAGATTCTGGGAGATTTTCATAGGCCATGCCTGGTTACGGATAGTCAACATTGCTTTCTGCGTAGGAAATCGTGCCATACTAACATGATTGTGTTTTTTGAAGAGGTGACAAAGAGCATTGATGAAGGTAGTTCAGTAGACTTTATCTATATGGACTTCAGAAAGGTGTTTGATAAAGTTCAGCATCGCAGACTGGTTAGTAGGGTTGTATCACAAACATATCTAGGATTAGCTAATCAAGTGACTACAAAATTGGATTGAAGGAAGGACACAGAGTACGGTGGTAGAAGATTATTTTTCAAACTCGAAGCCGATGACCAGCAGTCTGTCGCAAGGATCAGTAATTAATCTGCTGTTTTTCGTCATTTATATAAATGGTTTGAATGTGAATCCGTCCACGGCTAGTATGCTTCCAGAAAACATAAAAGCAGGTGGTGCTGTGGAAAGGGCGGAGGATTATTTCAGAATACAATGGAACCTTAATCAGATGGGTCAATGTGAGCAGGAGTGGCAGATGGAGGTTTGTTTAGTTAAGTGTGAGGTGTTACATTTTGCCAATGTTATGCAGAGCCGGACTTTTACAATTAATGCTGGGACGCCAGGGAGTGTTGTTGAAAAAAGAGAACAGGTGCAGGCTCACGGATCTTTGAAAATCGAGTTACATGTAGAGAGCATACTGAAGGCGACATTTGTTCCGTTTACCTTCATTCGTCAGTACATTGCATATAGGAGATAGTATGCCATGATGTGGCTGCATAAGTTGTTGGTGAGGCCACATTTCGAAATCTGCGTTTAGTTAGTCTCACCCCAGCTATAAAATACTTTTTGTATCCTTGCTCCCCCAACACTGTGCAATAGCGAATTTTTGACAATCAGTAATTTCTGCTTGAAAAAATAACATTCCCTAGACTTACACCATGATCTGTTGATATGAACGAAAGAGGTGACGCACAGGTTCAGGAAAGAGTGACCATTGCAGCGGTTGACTGAGGATGACATCAAGGAGCAAAACAAAATTGGACTGAATGCAAATCAGTTTAACTCCCTATTATGAAGTCAATCATAGTACAAAGGAATGTGTCTGTGGTTGCTTGATGTCCATAATCTCAGTACTGGGACATATCTGTCCGGTGATCCTTAGAGTGGAGACCTCAATGCAAACATCTTTAGCTGCTTCATCAATATCTTTCCTCGAATATAAGATCAGAAGTGGGGATGGTCACTGAAGATCACATGACATTCAGAACAATGCATCGCCTTTCGCTCCTGAGGCATTCTGTGTTGACCTGCAGTGAGACTTGGGCAATATGCAATCTTGCGCTGTTAAAGTGCACATAACATTCATGTAACAGTACTTTTAGACACTGAGCAAAGCCACAGTTAAAAATGAGATGTTCATTCAGCACCGGACGCTGTCTTCTTGGGAACATAAGGAATGCATTCAGCCCATTGAAACTATTGGAAAAGAACAGTGAGAATCCATTTAGACCCACCAGCTTATTACACAGGAAGAGAAGGAGTCCAGTAGTATGGCTCACACCAGAGGTCCTCAAAAAATTCTAAGGTGGTAGCCTAGATCCTAATGCTTTCTTACTTTAAATGGAGATCGAAAGTGTCTGTTAAAGATGCAATGTGACTGCTACCAATTTAAACACAATTTATTTAAACACATTAGATTAAATACAACCAAATAAAGAGGCAATTGGAATAACTTTCTTGCAAAACTTAACACAATAACAGATAGTGACCATTATTAATTAACTGTTCTAATGCAGTGATATCCCGTTAAAACACCCCTTCAGACAAAGAGTGTGATGCTGGTACAGCACAGCATCTCAGACAGTGTCCAAGGAGCTGGAGAATTGACATTTTGGATGTAAGTCCTTCATCAGCCCTTCTTGATGAATGGATAATATCGGAAAGATTGTGTCTCTGGCTCCTCGGTTGCTGACTGACATGCTGTGCTTTTTGAGTACCACACGCTCGACTCTAATCTTCAGCATCTGCAGTCCTCACTTTCTCCCTTTGCAAAAAAAAGGACAATTCAGACACAGATTCTCCCTTGCAGCTCTCCATTCCAGGAGGAGAAATAATGTTAAGAGAAAGCCAGGAGACAATCACTGAATTTTCCAACTCTGTTGATTGCCCATTAGTTTTTGATGTTACTGAAAAACCAAAACCCAGAAATTCTAATTTGAGAGAGGTGACCAATTCAGGCTACGTTAAAATAAACACAGGGACTCCCAAGCTGTTTACACAAGTGACCTTCACGAGTTAGCTTGGTAACTATCATTCAATTTCTCTCTTAAAGAAGTAAGGGAAAAAATAACTGATTAATTCTGCAGCATTGTCACACTAGTCAGTACGTCGAGCTGTTAATTGGTCTGATTAAACCAGTCAGACGAGGAAGAATCGATTCAATCCCTTTAATCATTTACATAGGAAAGTGAGGAGGGCATTCTAATCTTCGAGTCAATTATGCAGGAACAGAACGAGGAATTTGATGCTCCACTATGACAAGAAAATGTAACAGAGACTGCACAGATAAACTGCTCCACATTGTTGTTCGTGGCTCCATAGCACATGTTACACACGTGGGACTTTAATGTAGCCTTCTCACACAAAGGACAGAAAAAAATTGTGCAATCGCAAGTAGGCATCTTCCACCTCTGAGAAGACAACCTGGTGGGAAGCTGGTGGGAATGGTTAACTGTTTCAGAAGAAAGGTATTATGGCTGCTGTCGGGTATTGTGAATGACATGAGGATCAGTGCAGGATCTCACACTGACTGCACGTTAATGTGGCGAGCATTCATTTAGAGCCTGGAACTCTCTCTCAATCACATAAGCTATTGTGAATGCCGTATGAGATTGCTTAATGTACTCTCTAACTTCAAATAATGCTGATCTTGTTCATGTTGACCATGTTTAGTACGTTTGCTGTGCAGTGTAAACTGTATGCGTTACTCTGTCCAACATCTTTTTCACCCTATGAATTGTACGTCCTGGTTTTCTATGGTCTGCCTGTACTGCTCACAAACAAGTCTTGTCACTGCACTTAAATACACGTGCCAATAAATCAAATCAATCAATCCTGTATAAAGTATAGAATGTCTCACACATTTAACGTGTAATTTGGAAATAACTGATCATCGCCAATTGTCAAGGTTCAATGCAATCATTTCTTCTTCTCTCACATCTCTACAGATTAAACACTCAGTTTCTACAAACTCTCTCCATGGTACATAGTCTGTGCCTGTTGCAAGATCACTCCTTACAACCCAAATCAAATCTGTACACAGTGCCCCAAATACTCTCTCAATCTACGCCCAAACAACCCAGATGTCAACACATTTCGAAGAAACATGTTTCGCCCGTTGTCGTGCAGGAATCTCTCCAACACATGATCTCTATTGCCCCTTCTACTGCTCGAAAGCACTCCCCAAACAAACGCAATAAAGATAGAGCATGCCTTGTCATCACCTACCACCTCACCAATGTCCTCATCCAAATGTTAAACAGCCTGAAACACTTCTACCATGTCTAACTGAACTCCACCACCGAGAGCATCTTTCCCTCTGCACCTCTCTCTTCGTTACACAAGAACCGTTCCCTTAGACAGTCCTTCATTTGAGCCACTCTGCCCAACAACACCCTTGAAACACCAGAGTACCTTGCACTGCAACCGGAAATGTGGCAAAACCTGCCTGTACACCATCCTCCTTCACCACCGTTCAGGACCCCAAACAGTTGTTCCAAGTGAAACAGAGGTTCATCTGCCTCTCTTCCAACCCAATTTACTCGATCCAGCGCGCCCGATTGGTTGTTCTCAACATCGAGGAGATCAAACCTAAACAGAAGAAACGGTTCACCCAGCATCTCAGACGGACCTGCAAGGCCGATCTTACCTCCCAGTCACCACCCATTTTTAATTCCCTTTCCACTCCCTTTCAATATGACTATATTTGATCTTCTCCATTGTCACAATGAATCAAACCGTAAATTCGAGGAAAAACACTTAAATTCCGCTTGGCAACCAACAGCTCGGAGAACTAAACAATGAGTTCTCCTATTTCAAGTCATTTCAATTCCTTTCCCTGCCCCTCCCCTTCCCTTCCACACCTCCCAGCCACCTACCGGATTCAATCCTCCCATTGTGAAACCAGGTCATACTCTCTCTCTGTGTTCACCTGACGCAACTTCACCACCATCCATCCCCCTACCCCAGTCCCGCAAATGCCTTTATCTGCAGCTCCCCTTACATCCACGCCCAGTCCTAAAGAAGGGTCACACCCTAAACATCGATGTCTTCGGCTCCTAATGCAGCCTGGCTTGCTGCTTTCTTCCATTCTCCCCGCTTGTGGACCTTGGATCCCAGCATCTACAGTTTATATATATATATATATACACACATTAACCAAGCTCTCTCCCTGCAAAGCTCTTTAGTTGCAGGAATTTGACTTTATTTATGTTCTTGAATTATCTTGCAATGAAGGGTAACATATCACTTAATGCCGCCATTGCTTACACCTGAGTATGTATTACTTTGGTGTCTCATGATCAAGGTCATTCCGGTCCTTTTGGACAGCAGCAGTTCCCAACCCCGCACCATTTAATCAATACACAGTGAGATATATGATGTTTGTCTCCCTCTTCCAAATCATTTGTCTGCCTTACAATTTGCTGCGATCCAAACAATGATACATGTGAAACCCAATGATTAACAGCCTTCAGTCCAGAAAACGTTGATGTTTTCTGTATTGTCTCCACTAACTAATTCTCAAACCATTTAGTAAACTCTCCTGTTCTCCATGTACGGTCGCTCACCTTTCAGCAACTATATCAAAACCACTTCAAATTTCAAATCCATGCTCCCACTGCTTCAGATTTGTCTAGTCCTCAACGAACACAAATTCAACCGTTTTGTCAAAGATGATTTCGCTTTGCTGAATCTAAGATAATTCAGCCAAGTCATGTCCTGATTCTGCAATTGTCTAGTTATCACATTCCTTGTTAAAGAATCTACATTTTTCCTCGTAATTGATATCAAGTTGTCCGGTATTTTCTTATCTTTTTCTGCTTTCCCTCTCACTCCCGCTATAAATATTCAGGGTTACAATCAACCAATCTGTATGAACCAGAATTTCCAGAATGTAAAGAGTATTGAATTGTTAACTGTTTCAGAAAGAAGATATTGTGGCTGCAGTAGGGCTTTGTGAACGACATGATGCTCAGTGCAGGTTTCATACGACTGCACATATTGTGGGGAAGTTGATTCAGAGCCTGGCGCTCTCTCTCAATCGACTTGGGATTCTTCAGAGGAACAGAAGCTACTGTTAATGCCGTGTGAGATTGATCAAAGAACCCCCTGCCTTCAAATAATGCTGATCTTATTCATGTTGATCTTGTTTCGTGCACTTGCTGTGCAATGTAACCTGCATGCCTTACTCTGTCCAAGTTATTTTTCATCCTATGATTTTTATGTCCTTGTTTAAAATGCTCTGCCTGCAATGGTCACAAAATAAAATCCTTTTCACTGTACTTAAGTACGCGTTCCAATAAATCAGGTTAATCAATCCTGTGTAAAAGTAAAGACGTTTAAACTCATTTATCGTATCTTTTGGAAATAATTCATCATTGCTAATTCTCAAGTATCAACACAATCATTTCTTCTTCTCTCACAGCTCTACAAATTAGACACTCAGTTTCTTCAAACTCTCTTCATGATACATTGTCTATGTCTTTGCCAAGGAGATCACTCCTTGAGAAGGAGGTCAAACCCGTCTACAGTGCCACAAATACTCCCATCAATCTACTTCCAAGCATCCCGAAATCCCACGCATTTCGAACATGCTCCCCCAACCGTCGTGCAGAAATCCCTCTATTACTCCAAATCCCCGTTATACTGCTCTAAAGCACCCCAGAACCAAATGCAATAAGAATAGACTGCCCCTTGTTCTCAACTACCACCCACCGTTGTCCGAATCCAATGCATTATCCTTAAATACTATATTTAAGGACCTAGAATCAATCATTCTTTCACGTAATTACAACGACTAAAAGACATTTATTTCTGTACATGCACAGAAAAGTTTAGACGGATTAGGTTAGTTTCAGATTGTGACCAGCATGGACTGGTTGAACAGAAGTGTTGGTTTCCGTGCTGTATGAACTCACAACTCATAACTAATGGCTGTATTGCCACCTCCAGAATACTCTAGCTTGGAGGTCATCTGGTGCCACAACACACCAAACTTCAATTCACTTAGATTTGTTTTATAAATACACGTTATTAATTATAATAAACCACAGTTTCCCATTATCACGAGGCTATCGTCCATAGTATGTCTGGAAGATTTTCGTTATGGTCCCCTCTGGAGCAGAAAAGCCCTTCATAACTCAGTGTGGAAGTCAGAGAACTGCACTCGGTAGATAATAAACACTGCTTGGAAAGTACTCGAATTAAAACTATTCCATGAAGGTGTTACTTCATGGTCACTGACTGCACCATCAGCTCCCCAGTGTGAGGTTACAGGTTCTGCTGATACAGGTCACACAATGCTGTCTCTACCTTAAATTAGAAACATAGTTGTTGCACCTGCCATAACTCCAGGTAGAGTTAAGAATACAATTGCGATCAAAAGATTTGCAACATTAAGAGCCGCCAGAGGGAATTGCAATCGGAAAGATTGAGATGATGAGAAGTGAAGAATCGTGACATTATAGAGTTGGGGTAGACAGCTTGATGATAGATGGAATATTGAGATAGACATTAGCTCAAAAAAGGGCAATCATTATGAAGAAGAATTGTGTTTCTCCTCAGGCGTTTGTATGTGAAGGTTTTGAAATTCATGGAATAGGAAAGGAGTTAACATTTCAAAGTGAGTACAGTAGTTTACACCTTTGACACATATAGATAACAGAAATAACGACAGCGCTCATAATCTGTTGGCAAAAAGTATTAAATGGGCAGCTTTAGACTTACCAGGAACACCAGCAATAGCGAGGATAGGAAAGTAACCTGCCTGAATAATCATTAATACACATTGTATCCGCAATGATAACGATGCCCAATCCTTAGAAATATAGTTAAGACCATGGGATAAACTCTTGTCTATTATTGTAACATTCCAGTCTATTGTTGTCAGATTCTGATCCATTGTTGAAACATTCCTGTCTAGTGTACTCAGATTCTGACTTCTCCGTCTCTCTGGAGCTTGTTATCCAAATTGCATTGAGGATGATGCTGACGTGGACACAATTCGATGACATATTGAAGGCAGCACCTTATTAAGAGAAGAGGGAAACCCTCGAGTGACACAGTGAGGATCCATGGAGACTGATATCAACCACAGTCACTGACAAAAACAATATCTTTAACCCCTTTCTTTACAACACTTTTAACGTGACAACAATGGCAGAACTGGGTGGGATGTTGACATCACGTGCTATTGGTCTTCTCGCCGAGCTCGACTTATTCTAACAACGTCCGAGGTAAAGGAGAAATGTGATGCTTTGTAGTCACAGGTTCGATGATATCCACCTACAATATACGGTGTAATTACTTTGCAAGAACCAGTCCATAGGTTGCCACTAACCTGAAGTCTCCTCCACCATAACAAGAATTAATGTGGAAAACTGTCTGTGGGCACAACTGCCCTGAACATGCATAAACGAAATCTGCCTTTCTCCAGACTTTCTGCTCAACTCTCTAACGAGGCAATGCATCTTTACCACAGCGCATGGCAACCACTTTCTTCTAAAGCTGCAAATACCTTATCACACAGTTTTATATGTATTATATTTTTCCATCTTTTTAATCTTAGCCCAACAGTAAATGTTACATTTACAATTGTCTTGTTTACTGGGATTAAAAGGTCATGGACAGCATTTGTGCGTCATTGGTGGAGACATATAAAGGAATAGGAGACAGAAGGTATGAAGCCTGGAGAGGAGTAAAGTAATATCCCCCCACGCCCCCACAGTCACCAACATCTCCTTGATAGATGGAATAAAATAAAGTGTAGAGAAGAAACAGAATACATTCGGAAGAAGAATTGGTCAGTGACAATGTAAGCAACGCATGTTAATTTGAAACGGAATGGAGTAAGAATGATTAATATAATGTTAAATCCGGTATGTCTGTGAAGATAGCTGAGTGTGTTCATATGCGCACAATGCAGAAACACTTAACAACATTTGATGCATATGATGTGCAAAATTATAAATATTCCAAAATAATTTCATCTTCAGCTGAGGTCTCATGTTCCTCTTCGGTCAACGTCAACCCCAAACCCTACCCTAGCCCTTACACTCCCCGACACCCATTTCGGGTACTGCCTACTCAAATCTCTGCTGTTAACCAGGACATGTGTTTTAAATTCCAACCTCTAGTATCCCACCATATTTCAGTTAATTGGCTTTCAACCGCAAATATGTATTTTGGCCTTCTGAGTTTTGTCAACAGCTGATGTCTGTCATTGTATTGGATGTAAAAAAAATTCTGACATCAGATCCAGAAGTTTAACATGTACTGTACAAAGGACCACATCACATGAGAATTGACAAAACAAATAAGGAAGTACTATACTACTGTTGATAAATTAGATTTGTACTTTTTTTACATTTTCTCAACGATAAGCTCTTTCTCTCTCTCTTTATATCTAGTTAATTAACCCCTATCATTCTCCATGTCCCACCACTCAAAACACCCTCTTTCAGTTCATACCTATTACAATCACTTTTCGATGTGATTGTAATTGAGCAACATGATCACAAACACTTCAGAAAGGAACTGTCCAAACTGCACGGTGGCTCAGTGGCTTGCACTGCATCCGCACGGCGTCAAGGACCAAGATTCTATTACCGACGCGGGTAACTGTCCGTGTTGGTTTGTCCATTCTAATCGTGATTATAGAACACAGAACATTACAGCGCTGTATAAGCCCCTCAGCCATCGATGATCCGCCGACTTAACATACTAAACTGAATCCCATCTAACCTACACTATTCTTTGTACTACCATATGCTTGTCCAATGAAGACTTAAATGTACTTAAAGTTGGCGAATCGACCACCGTTGCAGGCAAAGCATTCCATACCCTTAATACTCCCTGAGCAAAGAAACTACCTCTGACATCTGTGCTATATCTTTAACCACTCATTTTAAAGCGATGCCCCCTCGTCCTCGCCAGTACCATACTTGGAAAAGAGCTCTCCCTGTCCACACCATCTAACCCTCTGATTGTCTAATATATCTTTTTTTGAATAAGTAACAAAGAAAATTGATGAGGGCAGAGCAGTTGATGTGATCTATATGGACTTCAGTAAAGCGTTCGAAAATGTTCCCCATGGGAGACTGATAAGCATGCTTAGATCTCATGAAATACAGGGAGAACGAGCCATTTGATAACAGAACTATCTCACAGACAGAAGACTGAGGGTGGTGGTGGAGGGTTGTTTTTTCAGACTGGAAGCCTGTGGCCAGTGGTGTGCCACAAGGATCGGTCCTCTACTTTTTCATCATTTACATAAATGATTCGGATGCGAGCATAATAGGTACAGTTGGTATGTTTGCAGATGACACCAAAATCGGAGTGTAGTGGACAGTGAAGAGGTTTACCTCAGATTGCAACAGGATCTGGACCAAAGGGCTAATGGGTTGAAAGTTTAATTCAGATAAATTCGAGGTACTGCATTTGGGAAAGCAAATCTTATACACTTAACGGTAAGGTCAGAGGGAGTGTTGCTGAACAAAGAGATCTTGGAGTGCAGGTTCATAGTTCCTTGAAAGTGGAGGCGCTGGTTGATATGATAGTGAAGAATGTGTTTGGCATGCTTTCCTTTATAGGTCGGAGTATTGAGTACAGGAGTTGGGAGGTCATGTTGCGGATTTACAGGACATTGGTTAGGCCATTGTTGGAAATATGGGGTCATGGATAGGATAAATAGACAAAGTCTTTTCCCTGAGGTCGGGGAGTCCAGAACTAGAGCACATAAATTTAGGTGAAGGGTAATGATATAAAAGAGACTTAAGGGGTAAATATATTCACGCAGAATGTAGTATGTGTATGGAAGCTGCTGCCTAGTATTTGGTGGTGGCCAGTACAATTGCAACATTTAAGAGGCATTTGGATGTGTATATAAATAGAAAGGGTTTGGAGGGATATGGGCCGGGGTTGGTATATCTGTCGGCATGGACGGGTTGGACCGTAGGGTCAGTTTCCATGGTGTACACTTCTATGATTCTATGACGTCACCTCTCATCTTCTTCTCTCCAACGAAAACAGTCTCAAGTCCCTCAGCCTTTCCTCGAATGACCTTCCCTCCATATGAACTGAAAATGTGTTGCTGGAAAAGCGCAGCATGTCAGCAGGGATCCAATGAGCAGGAGAATCGCCGACCTGCTGCGCTTTTCCAGCAACATGTTTTCAGCTCTGACCTCCAGTATTTGCAGTCCTCACTTCCTTCCCTCCATATCAGGCAACATCCTCATAAATCTGCTCTGCAATCTTTTCCAAAGCTTCCATAACATTCTTATGGTGCGGTGACCAGAACTATACACAATACTCCAAGTGCGGCTGCACCAGAGTTTTGTACAGCTGGAGCATAACCTCATGGTTTCAGAACTCGATCTCTCTATTAATGAAAGCGAACACACTGTTTGCCTTCCTAACAACCTTACCAACCTGCTTGGTAACTTTCAAGGATCTGTGTACCAGGACAACCCGAGATCTCCCTCCTCATTTCCCCCAGCTGTAACTCTTGCACAGTGGTATGCACCAATCCCTTTCTATCACTAATGTAAACATAACAGAATTGTGATCGCTATCACCGAAGTGCTCACATTCTTCCAAGTCTAAAACCTGGCCGGGCTAATTACCCAGTGCCAAATCTAATGTTGCTTTGACCTTGTTGTCCTGTCTACATATTGTGTCAGGAAGCCCTCCTGCACACGCTGGTTAAAAACTGACCCATCTATAGTACTCGTAGTAGAGTGTTCCCAGACAATATTTGTAAGGCTGAAGTCCGCCATGACAACTACTCTGTCTCTCTCACTCGTATTGAGAATAATCTTTGCTCTCCTTTCCTCCACATCACTGGAAATATTCAAAGGCCGATAGAAACCTCAAAACAGCGTGGCCTCTCCTTTCCTGTTTCTAACTTCAACCCATACGACTTCAGCTGCCGAGTCCCCAAACATCCTTTCTGCAACTGTAATACTGCTGCCTTGACCAACAATGGCACACCTCCCTCTCTTTGACATTTTCTCTGTTCTTACTGAAACATCTAAATCCTGGGACCTGCAACAACCATTCCTGTCCCTTCTCTATCCATGTGTCCGAAATGGTCACATCATCCCAACTACCAATTCATGCTACAAGTTAACCCACCTTATTCCGAATGCTCCTAGCGTTGAAGCAGTCACACTTCAAACCAACTCCTTGCTTGCCGGTGCAATCTTGCGTCCTTGAAACTTGATTTCGGACCTCCCTGCTCTCAACCTTTTCTATACTCGAACAACATTTTTTTTCCATACTGCTAGTGGATTAGTTTAAACCCACCCAAATAGCCTTAGCGAATTCACGCCACCCCCCCCCCCCCCCCCCCCACCCCAAGTACATTGTCAACGCTCTGGTTCAGATGAAGACCATCCTGCTTATAGAGGTCCCACCTACCACAGAAAGACCCCGAATTATCCAACAATCCAAATCCCTCCCCCCTCCACCAACCCTGTAGACACGTGTTCAACTCCTCTCGTTCCCTATTCCTCGCCTCTCTAGCATGTATCACGGCAACAAACAAAAGACAACAGCGCTGTGCGAACGAGCTCGAAGCTTACATCCTCGTTCCCTGAATTTCTGCCGTAAATCCCTATCACTCTTCCTACTTATGTCATTGGTGCGTATGTGGAACGCGACGTGGTGCTGCTCCTCCTCCCCCTTAAGAATCCTAAGAACACGATCAGCGACATCATGAACCCTGGCACCAGGGAGGCAACAAAACAATCGTGAGTCTCTTTCGTCCCCACAGAACCTTCTATCTGCCCCTCTAACTATGGAGTCCCTAATGACGACTGCTCTGCTCCTCTTCCCCCTTCCCTTGTGAGCAGCAGGGACAGACTCTGTGCCAGAGCGCTGTGCCCCACTGCTTTCCACTGGTAAGTCATCCCCCACAACAGTGTCCGAAACGGTCAAATTATTGTTGAGGGGAATGGCCAAAGTGTATCGCTGCATGGCCTGCCTGTTCCCTTTCTGTCCCCGACGTAACACATGTGCCTTTTGCTTGTGCCTGAGGAGTGACTACCTCCCTGTAACTGCTTTTAATAACCCCCTCTGACTCAGGAATGATTGCTTATATTTAAACCGGGTGCTCCAGTTTCTGGCCACAATCTAAAGATTCGCAGGTCAACTGAAATGGTGAAATCGCCCATTGTGTTTCTTAAATTAGTCAGCGGAAATGGGTTAAGTGGGTTGTTCTTCGACGTTTCGGTGTGGACCTGTTGCTCTGAACTCTGGGGAATCCTATCGTTAATGTGAAGTAGAGCCGAGCAAGGAAGACAGCGAATCAGCATCGGCAGGAGTTTCTGCGGACAATTCAGAGCTGAAATTCATCCTAAGGAGAAATAAACATCTTCACGGAAGGACAAAGCAACCATGGATGATAAAGCAATTCAGGGACAGCATGAAACCAGAAGCGAAAGCATACAATATGGTGATGAAGCCTTTAAGTTGCAGCTGATGATAACTAAAAACGTATTAGAGAAGAGAAGATGAAATATGGCGGCAAACCTTTAATAATGTAAGTTTACAAGAGGTTTTTAGCCATATAACAGGGAAGAGAGGAAGGCAAAAGCAAACACTTCTCTGCGGATACTGCCTGACCTGTTGTGCTTTTCCAGCAACATTCTAATCTAGACTCTGATACTCAGTATCTGCAGTCCTTACTTTCGCCCAGTTCATTTTAACCTTACTGCGAATCCTCTTGAAAGGATGCCTACCTGAAGGATGATTTGGAGATGCCGGTGTTCAACATATTGTCGAGTTATCACCCATTGTTAACAGCTAACCTGAGAATGCAACTTAAAAAAAAACATTTGTGAGTTACACATCAAAGAAGTGAAACCATCATGGTATTCAAAAAGATGAAAGACTGAACAGGCAACCAATTTTTCAAAGTATAATTTGCATTATATCGCACTGCAAATTTTTGCTACAAATTCTATGTGTTAGGGTTGAGCCCTCAATTATCACCTGATAAAGGAGCGAACCTCTGAAATCTGGTGTGCTTCCAACTTAACCTGTTGACGATAATCTGGTGCTCTGTGAATTTTTACCTTGTACCTTGAAGGCGTTCTCCTCTTCTCTCTCCAAGAAAATCGCGATCGTTAGGGGCAGAGTTGAATGTTGCGGCGCACACTTAGCAGAACGTATTGTGAAAGCTGAAAAGTCTTCAGTTGGATTAATGACCCACATCAGATGGACTTCACCTCTTAGTTCTATAGAAACAGATGAGGCATTATTTGTGGCGTTTAAGAACTCATTAGTGTCAGGGATGGACCCAGAAGACTGGCAAATATAACCTACCTATTCAAGGAAAGACAGACACAGAAGACAGGAAATTATAAATGGAAGGGAAGATGAATCTGTTGTTAAAAAGGCTTTGTGAATACGTGGGTATATAAGAGAGAGATATATTAGCAAGTATGTTGAAAACAGTTTGATTAAGCTGCGCATAAGAAGACTTAAATTTACAAATGTTATTACAAACATCAGATTTGTATGTGCAGTTAAAACAAAGGAAATCTGTTTGAAGCAGACAAGTACACATGTGGTAAACACACGGTTGTCTAGACACTGTAGTTGGGATGGAGCGAAGAGCTTGCGATGAAATAGACTAAATCAATATTTACAAATCACGATTAAAGGTGTATATGGCAGAGTTTCAAACGTGCAAATATGCCGTCTACATATAAGAAGAAAGAATGCAAAGATCGTGGACTCGTTTCTCAGAAACAGGAAAGGAGAAGTCACCATGCTGGGAGTTTTCTATAGGCCTCCGAATAGTCCCAGACATGTAGAGGAAAGGATAGCGAAGATGATTCTCGATAGGAGTGAGAGAGGCAGTGTAGTTGTCATGGGGAACTTCAACTATCCAGATATTGTCTGGGATCACGAGAGTATGAGTAGTATAGATGGGTCAGTTTTGTCCAGTGTATACAGGAAGGCTTCCTGACGTAGTATGTAGACAGGCCTACAAGGGCGAAGCCATTTTAGATTTAGTACTGAGTAACGAGCCTGGCCAGGTGTTAGATTTGGAAGTAGGCGAGCACTTTGGAGACA
Organism: Hemiscyllium ocellatum; assembly: GCF_020745735.1. Classification (NCBI taxonomy): domain Eukaryota; kingdom Metazoa; phylum Chordata; class Chondrichthyes; order Orectolobiformes; family Hemiscylliidae; genus Hemiscyllium; species Hemiscyllium ocellatum. Next base: position 113,382 of record NW_026867746.1, read on the forward strand.
GTGATCACAATTCTGTCAGGTTTACTTTTAGTGATAAAGAAAGGATAGGTGTACTCCACTGAGCAAGAATTACAGCTGGGGGAAGGAAATTACAATGCAATTCGGAAAGATTTAGGAAGCGGAGAATGAGGAAGAAAACTGCAGGGGCTGAGCACATTAAAAATGTGGAGCATATTCAAGGAAAAGCTCCTATGTGTCCTAGATATGAATGTACCTGTCAGACAGGGAGGAAGATATAGAAGGCGTGAACTGTGGTTTACTGAGGAAGTTGAATCCTGGGTCCAGAACAAGAAGAAGGCTTGTGTGAGGACAAAATGTGAAAACTCAAAAGGGCTCTTGAGGGTTACAAGCAAGTCAGGAAAGAACTAAAATGAGAGCCCAGAAGAGCCAGGAGGGGACTTGAGAAGTTGTCGTCGGATCAGGGTTAACCGTAAGGGTTTTCGTAGATATGTCTGGAATAATAGAATGACGAATGAATAAATTAGGACCAATCAAGGACGATAGCGGGAAGTTGTGTGTGGAGTTAGAAGAGATAGTGGAAGCACTAAAAAATATTTTGCGACAGTGTTCACTATAGAAAATGAAAATGTTGGCGAGGAAGATACAGAGGTACTTGCATCTAGACTAGAAGAGATTGAGGTCCACAAGGAAGAGGTATTAGAAATATTACACAGTGTGAGAAGAGACAAGTCCCCTGGGCCGGATGGGATCTGTCCTAGGACCCTCTCGGAAGCAAGGGAAGAGATTGCTGAACCTTTGGCATTGACCTTCAAATCATCATTATCTCCAGGAATAGTGCCTGAGGACTGGAGAATAGCAAATGTCGTTCACTTGTTCAAAATCGGTAGTAGAGACAACCCTGGTAATTAGAACCAGTGTGAGTCTCACTTCAGTTGTTGATAAAGTGTTGGAAAATGTTTTAAGAGATAGGACTTATAACCATCTATGAAAGAATAATCTGATCAGGGACAATCAGTCCGGTTTTGTGAACGGTAGATAGTGCCTAACGAATCTCCGAGTTTTTGCACAAAGTGACCAAGCATGTAGATGAGACTAAACCGATTGTTGTGGTGTATATGGATTTAAGCAAGGCTTCGATAAGGTTCCCCACAGTAATTTATTATGCAAAATGTGGAGGAAGGGGATTGTTGGCGACATAGCAGTTTGGATCAGTAATTGGCTTGGGAAAGAAAAAAGGGTTGTCGTTGATGGAACATGTTCATTTTGGTGTCCAGTTTCTAGCGGCATCCAGCAAGGATCGGTGTTGGGTCCACTGCTGTTCGTCATTTTTATTAATGATCTGGAAGAGGGCTTAGAAGGGTGGGTTAGTAAATTTGCGGGCAACACTAAGATCAGTGGAGTTGTGGATAGTGATGAAGAATGTAGTAGGGTGCAGAGAGACAGAGGATGCAGACCTGACTGAGAGGTGCAAATGGAGTTTTATGTGGACAAGTGTGAGGTGATACACTTTGGACGGAGTAATCGGAATGCAAAGTAATGGGCTAATGGTAGGATTCTTGGGAGTGCAGATGACCAGAGAGCTCACGGTGTTCATGTACATAAATCCCTGAAAGTTGCCACCCAGATTGAAAGGGTTCTTAATAAGGCATACAGCGTTTTGGCCTTTATTAATAGAGGGATTGAGTTCCGGAAGCGGAAGGTTATGCTGCAGCTGTACAAAGCTCTGGTATGGCCACACTTGGAGTATTGTGTACAGTTCTGGTCACCGCATTGTCAGAAGGATGTGGAAGCATTGGAAAGGGTGCAGAGGAGATTTACAAGGATGTTGCCTCATATGGAAGAATGTCTTACGAGGAAAGGCTAAGGACCTTGAGGCTGTTCTTGTTAGAGAGAAGAAGGTTGGGAGGTGACTTAATAGAGACATACAAGATAATCAGAGGGTTAGATAGGGTGGACAGGGAGAGCCTTTTTCCAAGTATGGGGACGGCAAACACGAGGGGATACAACTTTAAAGTGAGGGGAGATAGGTATAAAATGGATGGCAGAGTTATTTTCTTCACTCAGAGAGTTGTAAGGGTATGGAATTCTTTGCCTGCATCTGTTGTAGATTCGCCAAGTTTAAGTGCATTTAAGTCGGCATTCGACAGGCAAATGGACGTACATGGAATACTGTAGGTAGGATGGGCTTCAGATTAGTATGACAGGGCGAAGCAACACGGAGGGCCGAAGGTCCTGTACTGCGCTGTAAAAAAATCTTCTTGTAAACCCAAAACACACCTTGTATTCAAAAGCAGCATTTCCCTTTCTCTCATCAATTTATCTGCTATCATTGCTGTTCACAAAATGCTGCCCCCCATACATTGCCGAGATCAAAGAGAGACTGCTTTGAGGGACACTTCCACTGTGTCTGTAGGGATATCTCTGACCTTCTCATTGCTTCACATTTCAATAATCTACCTTGCTCTCATGCCAACATATCGGTCCTGGGCTTCTGCAATGTTTCAATGAAGGCCAACGCAAGTCCGAGGCACACCTCACTTTATACTTTG